>NW_016928749.1:0-293 GCF_001483705.2 Eufriesea mexicana
TAGATTCTATTGGCGTGATATATACACTGCAATGATGTAGAATGTGGTTGGAAAATTCAATTTGATTAACATTTTCGAATAATATTGTGATGCGCTACCTTTCTTGCATAAATAAGGAGGAAAGATTCTTTTGTCGTGCTATGGCCATTGCAATGATATAGAATCTGGCTGGAAAGTTCAATACTATTGACAGTGTCGACTATTACCGTGGTGAGCTATCCTTCTTGCTTAATAAGCAGGGTAGGTTCTATTGGCGTGCTATAGACACTGCAATGATGTAGAATGTGGTTGGA
>NW_016928750.1:0-360 GCF_001483705.2 Eufriesea mexicana
ACAAAAGTCAAAGCAACTTTAGCCTATCCTATCAAAACGTAACATAATCAGACGAAGCGTAACCGAAACTGATGTGTCACGACCACTACTGCTGGCAGCCACGGGGCCAAGCAGATTGGAGTAGAGCAACGTAGAGCGTAGAAATCGCCCGAATATCAGTGTGTACCACGAAAGTCATATCCATCAAAACCCAACACAGGCCAACTTTTCGTTGCCAAACGTAACCTAACCCAACATAGCGGTCCGAGACTACTATTACTGGCCACACAAGAGTAGAACAGTTTATAGTAGATAAATCTATTGTGTAGAAATTCACCGAATAGAAGTGCATAGCACAATAGTCGAAGGTACCATATCCCA
>NW_016928751.1:0-2374 GCF_001483705.2 Eufriesea mexicana
GTTATGTTTGGCTACGTTCGGTTGGTTTGGGACAGGTTCGGGTAGCTTCGAAAGTTCTAACATACAATGCGATGCTATGGGTTTCTGCGTTTTACTCTACGGTAGTGTGCTTTCCGTGGCACTGTGATGGCCAGCAACAGTGGCCCCGGCACGTTATGTGGCGGCAGGCTACTTCCGGTTACGTTGGGTTAGACTAAGTTTGGTTGGAATATCTTTAACTCCTGTGCTGCACACTACCGTTGGATGGACTTCAGCGCTATACTATGCTCTAGCATGTCCTGTTCGTATTTGGGGGTGGGGGGCTGCAATAGCGGTTTCGGCACGTTAGGTATTGTTAGGCTAAGCTTGGCTATGTCCTGTTGGTTTGGATTAGCCTTAAGTACCTTTGTCTTTTTTGATTTACACTGCGATTCTGTGGATTCCTGCGTTCTACACACCACTTACGTGCTTTGCTTGATTCTGGGGATGCCAGCAGTAGTGGTCGTGGCGCGTTAGGTTGAGTTTGGTTACGTTTGTCTATGTTACTATTGGTAATGCTTGGTGAAGGTAGCTTTGCCATTATTGCTATAGTCTGCTATCAGGAGAACTCCTGAGTTCTACAGTGCTGCAATATTCTCAACTTCGCCCTGGGAAGGACTGAAATAGTGGCCTCAGCACGTTACGTTGGGTCAGGTTAATTTCGGTTAATTTGGGTTACGCTCAGTTTGGTTAGGATAGATTTAACTTTTGAGCTGCACACTGCTTTTCGGTAGATTTCTGCGCTCTACAGTGCTCTAGTATGTCCTGCCTGGCTCTGAGGAGGGCAGCAATCGCGGTCTTGGCACGGTAGGTTGAGTTGCGCTATATCTGGTTATGATCTGTTGGTTTGGGTTAGGCTCGGGTGGATTTGTCTCTTCTGATACGCACTGAATTCTACGTATATCTGCATTCGGATCTCCACTAGCGTGTTCTGCTTGGCTCTGCGGAGGCCATCAGTATTCCTCTCGGCACGTTATGTTGAGTCACGTTACGTTCAGTTAGGTTGGGTTAGGCTTAGTTTGGTCAGGATAGCCTTAACTTTTGTGCTGTACGCTGACATTAGTTGGACTTCTGAGCCCCACAGTGCTCTAGCATGTTCACCTTGGCACTGGTAAGGCCAGCAATAGTGGTCGCTGCACGTTATGTCGAGTCAGGTTACGTCGGTTATGTTCGGATAGGCTAAGCTTGGTCAGGATTGCCCCAACTTTTGTGTTGTGCATTGCTATTCTGAGGACTTCTGCGCTCTGCTGTGCTCTAGTATATCCTGCTTGGCTCTGCGGAGTGCCGCAATATCGGTCTCTCCGCTTTAGTATGGGGTAGGATATGTTTGGCTATGTTCCGTTTGTTTGGGTTAGAATTGCGTAGCTTTTACTTTTCCGGTATACGCTGCGATTCTAAGGATTTCTGCATTCAACTCTCCACTAATGTGTTCTGATTGGCCTTGGGAAGGCCGGCAATAGTGGGCTCGGCGTGTTATGATGGGTCAGGTTGCGATCGGTTGGGATGGGTTAGGCAAAGTTTGGTAAATAGAGCTCCACCTATTGCAGAGTACATCGCTATTTGAAGGGCTCCTGCTCTCTAGTGTGCCCTGGTATATCCTGCTTGGCTCTGGGGGGGGGGGCTACAATAGCGTCATCAGCGAGTTAGGCAAAGTCAAGCTGTATATGGATTTGTCCTGTTGGTTTGAGTTAGGCTTGGGTAGCTCTTACTTTTCAGATATTCACTGCGATTATTCGGATTTCCTCGGCCTACTCACCAATCGTGTGATCCGCTTGACTCTGTGTAGGCCAGAAATAGCGGTCGCGGCACGTTTGGTTGGATAAGGCTATGTTTGCCTATGTTATGTTTGTTTGTGTCAGGTTTGGATGGCCGTGCCTTTTCTGATATGCACTGCGATTCTATGGATTTTAGCGTGCTACTCTCCACTAATGTGTTCTGATGGGTTGTGGGGAGGCTAGTAGTAGTGGTCGCGGTACGTTATGTTAAGCTCGGTTACGTTTGGTGATGCTACGTTTGGTTACGTTTGGTTACGTTTCGGGAGGAATGCTTTGGCTTTAGTGCTATAGTCTGCTATTCGGTGTATTTCTGCGGCCTACAATGCTCTAATTATTTCAGGTTGGATGTTGGGAGGCCAGCAATCGTTGTCTCTGTATGTTATGTTGAGTCATGTTACGTTCGTTTAGTTTGGGTTGGGCTACGTTTGGTTATGGTAGCTTTAACTTTAGCGATGTACACGGATGTTCTGTGGGCATCTGCGCTCTACTGTGCTCTAGTATATTTTGCTTGGCCCTGGGGAGGGTGGCAAAGGCGGTCTCGGCACGTTACTTTGAGTTACGTTATGTTTGGATATGTTCCG
>NW_016928752.1:0-2117 GCF_001483705.2 Eufriesea mexicana
ATAAAATAACCTGACCAAGCTTAATCCAAACTTACCCAACTAAACGCAACATATCTCAACCTAACGTGCCGAGACCACTATTTCTGGCTTGCCGAAACTCAAGCAGAAAGTATTATAGCACTGTTGATGGCAGAAATCCACCGAAAAGCAGTGAATGGCACAAAAGTCTAAGCTATTGTTTCTTAACATAGCCAAACGTGTCATGAGCAAACATAGCATATCGTAACATAACGCACATAACGCGCCGAGACCACTATTGCTGGCTTCTCAAGAGCCAAGCAGAGCATATTAGAGCCCATTAGAGCGCAGAAATCCACCAAGGGGAAGTGAATAGTACAAAAGTCAAAGTAGCCTGTCCTAACCTAGCCAAACGTAACACATCCGAACGTAGCCTAACACAACCTAGCATGACGAAACCACTATTGCTGGCCTCCACAGAGACAAGCAGATTGTACTGGAGCACAGTAGAGCGCGGAGATCCATCGCATTACAGTGTACAGCACAATAGTCAAACCTATCCTAACCTAACCTGACCAAACCTAACATACACAAACGTAGTGAAACTCAACATAACGTGATGGGGCATATATTGCAGCGGCCACAGAGCCACGCGGAACATATTAGAGAACAATAGAAAGCAGAAATCAACCGAATAGCAAGGTACAGCACGAAAGTCACGGCTATCGCATCCTAACTTAACCAAACGTAACATAGCTCAACTTAACATGACGAGACCACTATTTGTGGCCTCCCCATGGCCAAGCAGAATATAGTAGAACACAGCCTAGCGCAGAAATGCATCGCACAACGGTTCATAGCACGAAAGCCAAAGCTACCCTTACCTATCTTAACATAACCTAAATTAACCAAATGTACACTAACGCAGCCTAAGGTCCTGCGACCGTTATTAATCGAAACCCCAGAGACGTGCAGAGCATAATAGAGCAATGTTGACCTCAGAAATCCACCGAACGGCAGTGTATAGGACAAAAGTCGAGGATAACCTTAGCTAACCTGACCTAACCTGACCTAACCATACGTGACACAGCTTAACATAACGTGCCGCAACCACAACCGCTGGCCGACACATAGCCAAGAAGAGCATATTATATCTCATTAGATCGCAGAATTCCACGGAAGAGCAGTGTATAGCACAAAAGTCAAAGCTACCCTGTACTAACATATGCAATCAACATAGCCAAACGTAACATATATAAACCTAACTTGACGAGGCCACTATTGCTGTCCTCCAGAGGGACGATCAGAGCGTACTAGAGCACAGAAGAGCGCAGAAAGTAACCGCATTGCAGTGAAGAAAACAAATCGCATGTATCCTAACTTAACCTGATCTGATTTGACCAAACCGAACGTAGCATAACTCAACATGATGTGCCACACCACGGCTCCTCGCCTCCCCGGTGCAAAGCAGAAAGGAGTAGAGCACAGTAGATCACAGAAATCAACCGGGTAGCTGTGTAAACAACAAATGTTGATGCAGCCTATACTAACCTAGCGAAACGTGACATACCAAACGTAACCTAGCTCAGCCATACATGGCGAAGCCCATATTGCTGGCCTCACTGGAACAAAGCAGAATATACTAGAGCACTGCATAGCGTAGATATCCTCCTCATTTCAGTGTGTGGCGAAAAAGTCCAAGATACCCTAACTTTACCTGACCCAATCTAACCCAACCAATCATAGAACAACTCAACATAACGTGCCGAGACCACTATTGCTGCTCTCCCCAGGCCCAAGCAGAACATAATAGAGCACACTAGAGCGCAGAAGTCCACCGAACTGCAGTGCATAGTACAAAAGCCAAAGCTACCCTATCTTATTATGTCCAACCTTAAGGTAACCAGATGTAGCATTACTGAGCCTAACGTACCGCTACCACAACTGCTGGTATCCTCAGAGTGGAGCCAGGCTTACTATAGGAGAGTGGAGCGCAGAAATCCATACAACCGCAGTGTATAGCACAATTGTCATAGTCATCCAGACCTAACTGAGGCTAACCTAATATAACCAAACGCAGCCTACCTAAACGTAAAGTGCCGCGACCACTATTGGTGGCCTCCTCAGCGCCGAGCAGAATATAGTGGAGCACTGTCGAT
>NW_016928753.1:0-272 GCF_001483705.2 Eufriesea mexicana
GATTCTATAGCATTGCAATGTCTATAGCACCCCAATAGGATCTTTCCTCCTTATTTATGCAAGAAAGTTAACTCACCACGATATTAGCACAAAATGTCAATAAAATTGATTTTCCATCCAGATTCTATAGCATTGCGAAGGCTAAAGCAAGCCAATAGAATCATTCATCCGTATTTATGCAAGGTAGTTAGATCCCCACGATATTAGTGAAAAATGTTAATAAAATTGAGTTTTCCAGCCAGATTCTACTGCATTGCAATGGCTGTAGCACT
>NW_016928754.1:0-1048 GCF_001483705.2 Eufriesea mexicana
TAAAGCAAAAAAGCCAAAGAGATCCTGACCAAGCCTTACCAACATACCCTATCGAATCGTAACCTAACTCGGCCAAACATACCGAGACCGCTATTACTGGTCACGCGGCAGCCAAGCAGAACGTATTAGAGCGCAGTGGGGCGAAGGAATCCACCCATTATCATGAATGGCCCGAAAGTCTAAGCCATTCTGTCCTCAGATAGCCAAGCATGTCATATGCAAACGTAGCCTAAATAGACACACCGCGCCGGGACCAGTATTGCTGGCCTTCCCAGAGCCAAGCAGAAAATATTGGAGCGAAGTGGAGCGCAGGTATCAGTAGATAGCATTATATAGCACTGATATATAAATTATCCTATCCTAACCTCACCAAACGTAACATGACCAAACGTGGCATGCCTCAAACTAACACGACGGGGCCGCTATTGCTGGCCTCCACAGGGTATAGCGGAATTTACTTGAGCCCAGTATGGCCCAGAAATCCACCGCATTGAAGTGACTAGCGCAAAAGCCGTAGATATCCTAGCATAACCTGCATAACCTACCCTAACCAAACGTGGCCTTACCAAATATAACGTACAGCGACCCATGCACCTGGGCTCCCCATAGCCTTGCAGAATGCAGTAGAGCACAGTTGACCACAGAAATCCACCAAATAATAGTGTACAGCGCGAAAGTCACAGCTATCCTTCCCAAACTTACTCAAACCTACCCTAACCAAACTTAATCTAACTAAAATTAACGTGCAGCGGCCGCTGTTTCTCCTCCCCCCCCCCAGCGTAGAGCAGAGTATAGTAGAACCATGCAGAGCGCTGAAATCCACAGCATAGCAGTATACAGCACAAAAGTCGAAGATACCGTATCCTATCCCGACCTAACCGAATCTAGCCAAACGTAGCACTGCTCTACTTACCAATACCTTGCCGCGACCACGTCCCCTGGCCTCCACAAAGACAAGCAGAATGTACTAGAGCACAGTAGATAGCAGAAATACACCGAATAGCAGTCTACAACACGAATGTAGAAGCTATAATAACCAAGCTACAAC
>NW_016928755.1:0-6109 GCF_001483705.2 Eufriesea mexicana
GCGCCAATCAGAGCACGTTAGAGCACAGTAGAACGCAGAAATCCAACGTATAGCTGTGTATAGCACTAATGTCAGAGCTATCATGCCCAAACCGTACCAAACACATCCCTCCCAAATGTAACGTACCTCATCCTAACGAGCCGTGGCCAATATTCCTGGCGGCCCCGGAGAAAAGCAGTGTGTGATGGCGCAAAATATGGCGCTGGGCTCCGTAGAATAGCAGCGTGCAGCACAAAAGTCATAGATATGCCAGCCTAACCCAACGTAGCCCAACCAATTCAAACGTGATCTAACTAAAACTAACGTGCCATGACCACTATTCGTGGCCTCCCCAGAGCCAAGCAGAATACATTATAGCACAGTAGATGGCAGTAACCCACCGAATGGCAGTGTACAGCACAAAAGTCAAAGCTTTGCTATCCTAACCACACCAAACGTAACGTAACCATACGTAATCGATCTCAATGTGAAGTGCCGAGACCAATATTGCTGGCCTCCCCGGAGCCAAGAACCTAACCACACCAAACGTAACGTAACCATACGTAATCGATCTCAATGTGAAGTGCCGAGACCAATATTGCTGGCCTCCCCGGAGCCAAGAAGGACATAGTAGAGCGCAGTAGAGCGCTGAAACCACCGCATATCAGTGTACAGGACGAATGTTATAGCCATCCTAACCAGACACGGCTGACGTAACGCGTCTCAAAATGCCGTGCGACATCCCCATTGCTTGCATTCCCAGAGCAAAGCCGAAAGCATTAGAGAACTGTAAGTTGCTGCAATCCACCTAGTAGAAGACGCTATCACTAATGTCAAAGCTACATCTCCATACCTAACCAATCGTAACATAACCAAACGTAATACAACTCAATCTGACGTGCCGCGAGGACTATTGCTGGCCTCCGCAGAGAGAAGCAGATCACATTAGTGGAGAGAAGAGCGCAGGCATCCATAGAATCGCAGTGTATGTCAGAAAAGTCGTAGCTATCCAAACCGGGCCCAAACCAACGGAACATTCCAGAACGTATCATAACTCAAACTAACGTGTCGAGACCGCTATTGCAACCCTCCCCAGACCCAAGCAGAACGTACTAGAGCACAGCAGAGCGCAGAAATCCGCCGAATAGCAGTGTACAGCACAGAAGGTAAAGCTACACTAACAAAACATGGCCAAACCCAACCTAGCCAACGTATCCTGTCTCAACATAACGTGCCGACAACAATATTGCCCTCCTTGTCAGTGCCAAGCTGACATTCTTAACGCACAGTAGAGCACAGGAGTCCACCGAATGGCAGACGATGTCACTAAAGTCGTAGATATCCTCTCTTAACCTAACCAAACGTATCATAACCAAACGTAACATAACCCAGCCTAACGTGACGCGACCACTATTGCCGTCCTACCCAGAGACAAGCGGTACGTGCCTGTGGCGCGCAGAACGCAGAAAGCCATATAATCGTACTGTATATCAGAATATTCAAAGCCACCTGTGTCTAACCCAAACAAACGGAACATAACGAAACATAGCCTCACTCAACCTAACGTGGCAAGACCGCTATTGTTGCCCTCCCTAGAGCCAAGCAGGACATACAAGAGGACAGTAAAGTGCAGAAATCCACCGCATTGCGATGTACAGCACAAAACTTGATGCTACCTTGACCAAACTTATCCTGACACAACGTAACCGAACGTAGCCTGACACAATGTAACGTGCAGAGGCCACTATTGCTGGCACTCCCGGAGCCAAGCTGAAGGCATTAGAGCTCTACATTGTGCAGGAATCCGCCAAATATCAGACTATGTTACTAAAGTCATAGCTAACCTCTCCTAACCTAACCAAACGTAACATAACCAAAGGAAACCTATCTCAACCTATCGTGCCGAGACCACTATTGCTGCCCCCCAGAGCGGAGCAGGACATGCCAGAGCACAGTAGAGTGGAGAAATCCTCCGAACAGCAGTGTACAACGCAAATGTTAAAGCTGTCCACACAAAACTCAGCCTGACCAAACCTATCCGCGCGTAACCTGACACGATTTATCGTGCAGAGTCCACTATTCCTGGCCTTCTCAGAGCCAGGCTGAAGGCATGAGAGCTCTCTATGGTGGAGCAATCCACCTAACAGCAGACCATAGCACTAAAGACAAAGCTATCCTCTCCTTACATAACCAATCGAAACATAAACAAACGTAACCTAAGCCAACATAACGTGCCGCGACCACTATTGCTCGCCACTACAGGGCGAAGTAGAACACATTATTTAGAGTGTAGAATCCTGAAGTCCAAATAATCGCTGTGTATCACACGAAAGTCAAAACTACCCAATCCTAATCCAAACAAACTGTACACAACCAAACATAGCATAAATCATCCGAACGTGCGGAGACCGCTATTACTGCCCTCCCCAGAGCCAAACTGAAAGTATTAAAGCAATGTAGGGAGCAGAAATCATCCTAATAGCAGACTATAGCACCAAAGTGAAAGGCACCCTCTCCTTACCTATCTAACCGTGACATATCCAAACGTAACCCAACTCAACCTATCGTGCTGCGACCACTACTGCTGGCCTCCACAGAGCCAAGCGGAACACATTAGTGGAGAGTAGGACGCAGGAATCCATAGAATCGCACTGCATAACGGAAAAGTCAGAATTATCCAAACATAACACAACCCAACATAAATAATCCGAAAATTACCTAACTCAACCTAACGTTCCGAGACCGCCATTGCTGCTCTTGCCAGGGTCAAGCAGGACATACTATGGCACAGTGGAGCGCAGAAATCCAACGAATATCCGCGTACAGCAAAAAAGTTAAAGCTGTCCTGACAATATACAGCCTGACCCAACTAAAACGAACGCAGCCTGACTGAACGTTAATTGCAGAGGCCCCTATTGCTGGCATTAAGGGAGCCAAGCTGAAAGTATTAGATCACTGTACGGCGCAGGAACCCAATTAATAGCGGCCTATTGCACTAAAGTCAAAGGTATCCTATCCTAGCCTAACCAATCGTAACATAACGAAACGTAACCTATCTGAACGTAACGTGCCGCGAACTATGTTACTGGCCGCCCCATAGTCAAGCAGAACTCATTAGTAGAGCGTAGAACGCGGAAATCCATAGAATCGCCGTGTACGTCAGGAAAGTCTAAGCTACCCAAACGGACCCCAAGCCAACTGAACATAGCCAAACCTAGCCTAACACGACCTAACGTGCAGCGACCGCTATTGGTGCCCTCCCCAGTGCCAAGCAGGGCATGCCAGGTCACAGTGGAGCGCAGTAATCCACCGAATAGCAGTGTACAGCTCAAAAGTCAAAGCTATCCCTCCTACCCGGTCCTAACCTAACCTCGCCAAACTTAGAAGAACTCGAACATTTGAACCACAACCACCATTGCTGGCCTCCCCAGGGTCGAGCAGAATATAGTACAGCAATATAGAGCACAGAAATACACCGAAAAGCAGTGTACAGCACACGAGTCAGATCTATCCTGACCTAACCCAAACAAACGTTACCTAACCAATCGTGACCTAACACAACCTAACGTGCCTAGACCAAAATTGATGGCCTGCCCATCGCAAAGAGGAACATATCTGAGGAGAATGTAATGCAGAAGTCAATAGAATGGCAGTGTATAACAGAAAATTCAAAGATATTCAAAGCGGACTCATGCTGACATAACCTAAGCGAACGTGACGTAGCTCAAACTGACGTGCGGCGTTCACTATTTCTGTCGTCGACAGAGACATGCAGCGTGTGACAGCGCACAGGACAGAGCAGAAGTTCATAGAATAGCAGCGTGTAGCACAAAATTCGTAGCTATCCCAAACTAACACAAGGTAACCTAACATAACGAAGCGTACCGTATCTCAACCTAACGAGCAGAGACTCTTAATGGTGGCCTCCCCAACGTCAAGCAGAACATATTAGAGCACAGTAGAGCGTAGAAATCCACCGAATAGCAGTGTATAGCACAAGAGTCAAAGCTATCATCTCCTAACATGTCCAAGCGTTACATAACCGAAGGTAACGTAACCAAACCTGAGGCGCCACGGCCGCTATTGCTGGCCTCACGGGAGCGAAGTGTAGTAAATCAGAGCAACGCAGGACTCCGACATAGACCGAATAGAAGATCATAGCAAGAAAGTGAAGGATAACACGGCCAAATCCAGGCAAACCTAGCCTAACCAAACTGAACCTAACTCATCCTAACCTGCCGCGACCACTATTCCTTGTGTCTCCAGACACAAAGTGAGTGTGATAGCGCACAGTACAGTGCAGAGGTCCATAGAATGGCTGTGTGTAGCACAAAAGTCATAGATATTCCAGCCTAACAGGAAAGGTGTCGCAGCGTATAGCACGAAATTCAAAGCTATCCTCTCCTAACGTGACCAAGCGTAGCATACACAAACGTAACGTAATCCAACTTGGGGCAACCCGGCCGCTACTGCTGACCTCCCCGGAGCAAAGCAGAGCATATGAGAGCACAGAAGAGCGGAGAATTCCACCAAATAGAAGTATGAAGCTCGAAAGGCGAAGGTACCCTCCCCTATCCTAACAAATCGTAACAATGCCAAACGTAACCAAGCTCAACCTAACGTTCGGCACCCGCCATTGCTGGCTTCCACAGAGCCAAGCAGAATATATTAGTGGGGAGTAGTGCGCAGAAAACCATGGGATCGCAGTGTACAGCAGAAGTGTCAAAAAGATCCAAGCCTAAGCCAAACGAACATAGCCTAAAATGTCGTTGCCACCCTGAACGTATAATGCCGCGACCACCATTGCTATTCTTCCCAGGGTCTAGCAGACAAGGGTAGAGCTTATTAGATGGCAAGGATCCACCGAATATCAGTGTGTAGCACAAATGTCAAAGCTATGCTCTCCAAACCTGATGAAACGTAACATAGACAAACGTAAACTATCTCAACATAAAGTTTAACGAACACTATTGCTTCACACTTCGGAGTAGAGCAGAGTATAGTAGAACAATGTAGAGCGCAGGAATCCACCGAACAACATTGTGTGGCACAAAAGTCAGATCTATCCCAGCCTAACCAAACCAAACTTAACATAACCATACGTAACCTTACCCAACGTAACGTGCCTCGACCGCTATTGCAGGCGTGTCTAGAGACAATCAGAATGGGACAGAGCACTGTAGATCGTTGGAGTACGCCGAATAGCAGTGTACAGCTCAAAAGTCGCAGCTACACTCTCCTAACCTGTCCAAACGTAATATGACCAAACGAAACCTAACGTACTCCAGCGTACCGGGATCATTATTGCTGGGTTCCCCAGAGCCAAATAGGATACACTAGAGCACAGCAAAGCGCAGACGCCACCAAGGAGCAGCCGACAGCACAAACGAGAAGCATATCCTAACATTACCTGGCCTAATCTAGCCTTATCGAGCGCAGACTAACTTAGCTTAGCGAGCCGAGACCACCATTTCTGTCCTTCCCATTGCCAAGCAGAACATATCGGGGCACAGGAGGGCGCAGGAGTACATCGAATAGCAGTGTATTCCACGAAAGTCAAAGCTATGCGAACCTAACGTAACCCAAGCTAACGTAACCTATCCAAACGTAGCATAAATGAACCTCCTCAGAGGCAAGCGGAATATGATAGAGCATGGTAGGGCATAGAAGTCCGTAGGATATCAGTGTCGAGCACAAGCGTCAACGCTATACTAACCAAATCCAACCCAACCAAACCAAACCAAACGTAGCCTAACTCAACAAAACGAGACGACACCACTATCACTGTCTTTGCCAGGGCCAAGCTGACTATATTAGAGCACCGTAGAGTGCAGAAACTCGACGAATAGCAGTATAGAGCACAAAAGTCAAGGCTATCCTCTCCTAGCTTCACCAGTCGTAATATACCCGAAGGTAAACTAACTCAACCTGACGTGCAGCGACCACTGTTGCTGTCCTCCTCAGAGTCGGGCAGAGAATAGTATAGCAGAGTAGTGCGCAAGAATCCACCGAATAACCGTCCATGCCGAGAAAGTCAAAGCTATCAGGACCTAACCCAAGCAAACGTAACACAACCAAGTGTATCCTAACCCAACCTAACGTGCGTAGACCACTATTTCTGGCGCCTCTA
>NW_016928755.1:12610-14655 GCF_001483705.2 Eufriesea mexicana
CCAAGGAGCAGCCGACAGCACAAACGAGAAGCATATCCTAACATTACCTGGCCTAATCTAGCCTTATCGAACGCAGACTAACTTAGCTTAGCGAGCCGAGACCACTATTTCTGTCCTTCCCATTGCCAAGCAGAACATATCGGGGCACAGGAGGGCGCAGGAGTACATCGAATAGCAGTGTATTCCACGAAAGTCAAAGCTATGCAAACCTAACGTAACCCAAACTAACGTAACCTATCCAAACGTAGCATAAATGAACCTAGCGTGCCGAGAGCACCATTGCTGGCCTCCTCAGAGGCAAGCGGAATATGATAGAGCATGGTAGAGCATAGAAGTCCGTAGGATATCAGTGTTGAGCACAAACGTCAACGCTATACTAACCAAATCCAACCCAACCAAACCAAACCAAACGTAGCCTAACTCAACAAAACGAGACGACACCACTATCACTGTCTTTGCCAGGGCCAAGCTGACTATATTAGAGCACCGTAGAGTGCAGAAACTCGACGAATAGCAGTATAGAGCACAAAAGTCAAGGCTATCCTCTCCTAGCTTCACCAGTCGTAATATACCCGAAGGTAAACTAACTCAACCTGACGTGCAGCGACCACTGTTGCTGTCCTCCTCAGAGTCGGGCAGAGAATAGTATAGCAGAGTAGTGCGCAGGAATCCACCGAATAACCGTCCATGCCGAGAAAGTCAAAGCTATCAGGACCTAACCCAAGCAAACGTAACACAACCAAGTGTATCCTAACCCAACCTAACGTGCGTAGACCACTATTTCTGGCGCCTCTACAGACAAGCAGAATATGATAGAACACTCTCCACCGTAGGGGTGCGCCGAATAGCAGAGTACAGCACAAAAGTCTCAGCTATACTCTCCTTTCCTCTGCAAACGTGATATAACCAAGCGCAACTTAACTTAACCCAACCTGCCGGGACCGCTACTGCTGCATTCCTCAGAGCCAAGTTTGAGATACTAAAGCACAGCAGGGAACACAAATCTGCAGCATTGCTGTGTAAAGAACAAAAGTCAAAGGCATGCCAACTTAAGCCTAATCTAACCTAACCTAACCAAACGTAGCCTTATTTAACAGGACGAGACGATGCCATTATTGCTGACCTTCAGAGAGCCAAGCTGAGCATATTAGAGCGCACTGGAGTGCAGAAATCCGACGAATGGCAGTGTACAGCACAAAAGTAGAAGCCACCCACTAACAACCTAATCACACGTAACATAACCGAACGTAACCTACCACAACCTAACGTGCAGCGAACACTATTGGTGGCCTCCAGGAGCAAATGAGTTCATACTATAACACAGCAGATCACTGAAATCGGCGGCGTTGCAATATATAGCACAAAAGTCAATGCTCTCCTCTCCTAACCTGACATATCGTAACATGGCCAAACGTAGCCTAAATTTATCTGACGTGCCGGGACCACAATTCCTGGCATACCCAGAGTCGAGCAGAGTATAGTAAAGGAACGCAGAGCGTAGAAATACGCCGAATAGCAGTGCACAGCACAGATCTCGCATCTACACTCTCCTAACCCGTCTAAACATAATAAAAACAAACGCAAATTTATTTACACCAACGTGCCGGGACCACTATTGCTGGATTTCCCAGGGCCAAGTAGCATGTACTAGAGCACAGCAGAGAGCAGAAAGCCTCCAAAGAGCAGCGAATAGCACAAAGGTCAGATCTATCCCGGCCTAACCTAACCAAACGTGACTTACCCCAACGTAAATTAACTTAACCTAACGTGCCGAGACCACCACGGCGGGCCTCCGCAAAGCCAATCAGAATATACTAGAGTACAGTAGAGTGTAGGAATCGAGCGCATTGCATTGAAGAGCTCAAAAGTCGATGACATCCTGACCAAACGTAGCTTAACCTAACCTAACCGAACGTACCCTAACCCAACCTAACGCGCCGCGATCCCTATTACTGGCATCCCAAGAGGCGAGCAGATTATGGTAGGGAAATGTGGATCGTAGGAACCCGCCTAATGGCAGTTCATAGCACAAATGTCAAAGCTAT
>NW_016928756.1:0-326 GCF_001483705.2 Eufriesea mexicana
AATGGCAAGTACAGCCATCTACTTGCCAGAGAATAGGCCTATTCATGATCTAAAATCTGCTATAGCTTGGTGAATAGGTCGCCCAACACCTTCAATCCAATGGCAAGTACAGATTTCTACTTGCCAGAAAATAGGGATATTCAACATTTATAACCTGTTATTTCTTGGTGAATAGATCGCCTAACGCTTTCAATCCAATGGCATGTACAGCCATCTGCTTGCCAGAGGATAGGTCTTCTCAAAATCTATAACCTGCTATAGCTTGGAGAATACATCGCATAACGCCTTCAATCCAATGGCAAGTACCGCCATCTACTTGCCTGAGA
>NW_016928757.1:0-951 GCF_001483705.2 Eufriesea mexicana
ATATTCTGCTTGGCTCTGGGAAGGCCAGCAATAGTGTTATCCGCCCGTTAGTTTGAATTAGGCAACGATTGGTTATGTTACGTTAGTTTGGGTTAGGTTTGGATAGCTACGACTTACGTGGTATTCGCTGTTGTTCGGTGGATTTCTGCGATCTGCTTTGCCCTAGTATGTGCTGCCTGTCTCTGGGGATGACAGTAGTAGCGGTATTGGCACTGTAGGTTGAGTTAACCTACGTTTGGTTATGATCCGTTGGTTCGTGTTAGTTTCGGGGAGCACTGACTTATCTGATGTACACTATGATTCTATGTATATCTGCGTTCTAGAACACAATAATGTGCCCTGCTTGAATATGTGGAGGCCAGCAATACTAGTCGCGGCACGTTTGGTTGTGTTTATGTATGATCGGTTATGTTACGATTGGACAGGTTAGGGGACGATGGCTCCGACTTTAGAAATTTAGTCTGCTATTGGGACGATCCCTGCGCCCCACAGTGCGCTAATGTCTTCAGCTTGGCTCTGGGAAGGCCAGCAATTGTGGTCTCGGCACCTCATGCTGTGTCAGGTTACGTTCGGTTAGGTTGGGTTAGACTAAGTTTGGTTAGGATAGCTTTAACTTTTGTGCTTTACACTGATGTCCGGTGGACTCCTGCGCTCTACTGTGCTCTAGTATGCCCTGCTTGAATCTGGGGAGCGCAGCAATAGCCTTCTCGACACGTTAGGATGAGTTAGGCTACGTTTGGTTGTGTTCTGTTGGCTTGGGTTAGGATTTGGGTAGCTTGAACTTTACTAGTACACACTGCGATTCTACGGATTTCTGCGTTCTACTCTTCACTAATGTGTTCCGCTTGGCTCTGGGAAGGCCAGGAATATTTGTCGCGTCCCGTTAGCTTCAGTTAGGTTACGTTTGGTTATGTTACGAGTGGTTAGGTTTGGAGAGGATAGCTTTTACTT
>NW_016928758.1:0-979 GCF_001483705.2 Eufriesea mexicana
TTCAATTTCATTGACATTTTCGACTTATATCGTGGTGAGCCAACTTCCTTGTATACGTGAGGACGGATGATTCTATTGGCGTGCTATTGCCATTGCAATGCTACAGAATCTGGATGGTTAGTTCAATTTTATTGTCCTTTTCTACTAGTATCGTGGTCAGCTAACTTTCTTGCATAAACAAGGTGGAAGGATTATATTGGCAAGCTTTAACCATTGCAATGCCTCAGAATCTGGCTGGAAAGTTCTATTTTATCGTCATTTTCTGCTAATATCGTGTTGAGCTAACTTCCTCCCTTATGTAAGGAGGACTGCTATAGCCATTGCAAAGCAGTAGAATCTGGTTGGAAAGATCAATTTTATTGACATTTTTGACTAACGTGGTGAGCTACCTTTCTTGAAGAATCGAGGAGGAAAGATTATTTTGGCAAGCTGTAACCATTACAATGCTACAGAATCGTCCTGGAAAATTCAATTTCATTGACATTTTCGACTTATATCGTGGTGAGCCAACTTCCTTGTATACGTGAGGAGGGAAGATTCTATTGGCGTGCTATTGCCATTGCAATGCTACAGAATCTGGATGGTTAGTCCAATTTTATTGTCCTTTTCTACTAGTATCGTGGTCAGCTAACTTTCTTGCATAAACAAGGAGGAAGGATTATATTGGCAAGCTTTAACCACTGCAATGCCTCAGAATCTGGCTGGAAAGTCCAATTTTATTGTCATTTTCGACTAATATCGTGGTGAGCAATCTTCCTTGCATAAGTATATCTTCCTTGCATAAGTATGGAAGAAAGATCCTTTTGGCGTGCTATATCGATTGCATTGATATGGAATGTGCCTGGCAATTTCGATTTTATCAACATTTTCAATTAATGTCGTGGTGACCTATCTTTCTTGCATAGATAAGGCGGATAGATTCTATTGGCGTGCTATTGGCATTGCAATGCCAAAGAATCTGGCTGGAAAAATCAATTTT
>NW_016928759.1:0-940 GCF_001483705.2 Eufriesea mexicana
ATGTACCTACGGCCGGAGAGACCGTCTCTCTCTCACGTTGTAACCTAGGTCAGGGTGACCACGTGCTGACCTGTGGGGGACCGTCAGTTCGGGAGACAGTGGTATGGGCGCGCGGCGTCCGCAGGTTTTGCGTGCGGTGCGGTGCGGTGGTATGCGTGTTGTGTGCGTGTTAGTGTATGTGTGTACCTTTAAACGACCCGTCTCGAGCGCACGGGCATGATCGTTTCGGTTGCGATTACCCGTCGCACGTAGAGGGAACTGCGTTTGGGTCGCGGGGGCGTCCTGGCAATTGCGTCGCCGCGAAGTCCAGGGCGCACCGAAATGCGAAGGCCTGGCCATCGTAGGGGTTTTAGTGGGAAAAATCCCACATATCCCCGCCCGCTCCCCTAAGGGGGCCGTGTGTCTTTGGAATATTCCCGCCACGTGGAAAAAAAGAAAAAAAAATGGTTTGTTTGGGTTGGGCTAAGATATCCTTGAATTGCGTGCAATGCTCTTCCACCCAATGGAAATCTGTGCTCTACTCTCCCCTAATATGCCATGCCTGGCTTTTGGGGAGGCCAGCAATTGCGAGCTAGGCACGGCAGGTTTGGATTGGTTACGTTTGACTAGGTTAGGTCAGGTCAGATTGTGTTAGGGTACCTCCTACATTTTGCTATACACTACACTTCTATTCGTGCGGTTTCAGCGTTCCACGTTGCTCTGCCATAATCTGCTTAGCTCTCGCGCGGCCAGCAGTAGCTTTCGTTGCACGTCAGTTTGGGTTACGTTAAGTCGGCTTATGTTACGCTTGGTTAAGTTCGGACAGGATACCATTGACTTTTGTGCTACAAACAGTTACTTGGTGAGTTTCTGCGCTCTACCTTGCTCCAATATTCTATGCTTGGTGCAGGGGTGGCCGGCAATATTGCTCTCGGCAAGTTAGGTTGAGTTATGTTACGTT
>NW_016928760.1:0-723 GCF_001483705.2 Eufriesea mexicana
CCACCGGACAGCAGTGTATAGCACACAGGATATAGAAATCCTGACCAAGCCTCATAATCTGCAATAGCGGAACATGATATGAACATACCTAACGTGCCGCGAATGCTACCGGGCACCACAGAGACGAGCAGATCGTAGTAGAGCTCAGTAGATAAGAGAAATCCACGGAAAAGCAGTGTACAGCACAAAACGTCAAAGTACCGTATCCTAACCTAGCCGAACGTAACGTACCCAAACGAAACCTAAATCAACCGAACATGACGAGACAACAATTGCCGCCGTCCACAGGGACGAGCGGAATGTTCTAGAGCACAGTAAAGCGCAGACACCGACCGCATTACAGTGAACAGAACAAAGGCCGTAGATACGCCTACCCAACCTGACACAATCTAACCTAACCGAACGTAGTGTAGCTCAACATATCGTGATCAAACCAATATCGTAGGCCTGACCAAGCAGAGCATACTAGAGCACATTTGGTCACAGATTTCCAACGAATAGCAGTATATGGCGCAAAAGTCGATGCTATCCTATCCTTCTATATACACAGTTAACGTAGCTAAACGTTGCAGAACTAAGCCTAGCGTTCAGCGACCACTATTGCTGGCTTCCCCAGAAACGTGCAGAACATATCGGAAGACGGTAGAGCGCAGAAGTCCGTAGAATCGTATGTATGTCACAAAATTCATGGCTCTCCAGGCTTAACACATGTAAACGTATCCC
>NW_016928761.1:0-880 GCF_001483705.2 Eufriesea mexicana
GCTATAGCACGCCAATAGTATATTTCATCCTTATTTAAGCAAGAAGGTTAGTTCACCACGATACTAGACGAAAATGTCAGTAGAAATGTATTTTCCAGCCAGATTCTGTAGCATAGCAATGACTATAACGCGCCAGTAGTATCTTTCCACATTATATATGCAAGAAATTTAGGTTACAACGATATTAGTTGATAATGTCAATAAGATTGTATTTTCCAGCCAAATTCTTTAGCATTGCAATGGCTAAAGCGCGCCAGTAGAATCTTTCATCCTTGTATGTGCAAGAAAGTTATTTCACAACGTTATTAATCGAAAACGTCAATACAATTGTATTTTCCTGCCAGATTCTATACCTTTGACTGTAGCATAGCAATGACTATAACGCGCCAGTAGTATCTTTCCACATTATATATGCAAGAAATTTAGGTTACAACGATATTAGTTGATAATGTCAATAAGATTGTATTTTCCAGCCAAATTCTTTAGCATTGCAATGGCTAAAGCGCGCCAGTAGAATCTTTCATCCTTGTATGTGCAAGAAAGTTATTTCACAACGTTATTAATCGAAAACGTCAATACAATTGTATTTTCCTGCCAGATTCTATACCTTTGCTATGGCTATGGCTCGCCAATAGAATATTTCGTCCATATTTATACAAGAAAGTTAGGAGACCACGATGTAATTCGAATATATCAATAAAATTGAATTTTGCAGCCAGATTCCATCGCATCGAAATGACTATAGGACGCCAGTAGAATCTTTCCCCCTTATATATGCAAGAAAGTCATGTCACCACGATGTTAGTCGAAAACGTCAATTAAATTGAATTTTCCAGCCAGACTCTGTAGGGTTGCAAAGACTATATTACGCCAGTAGAAT
>NW_016928762.1:0-227 GCF_001483705.2 Eufriesea mexicana
ACGATATTAGTCGAAAATGTTAATAAAAAAGAATTTTCCAACCACATTCTGTATCATTGCATTTTCTGTAGCACGCCAGTAGAATCTACACTGCTTATTTAGGCAAGAAGGATAGCTCTCCACGATAATAGTCGAAACTGTCAGTAGTATTGAACTGTCCAGCCAGATTCTATATCATTGATATAACTATAGCACGCCTAAAGAATCTTTCCTCCTTATTTATGCAA
>NW_016928763.1:0-490 GCF_001483705.2 Eufriesea mexicana
GTGTTTTGCAATGGGGTGGTCAGCAACTGTGGTCTAGGCAAATTAGTTTGAGTTAGGCTACGAATTGTTTTATTATGTTTGGCAACGTTAGGCCAGTATAGCTATGACCTTTGTGCTCTACACTGCTATTCGGCAGACTTCCGTGCTCTATTGTGCTCTACTATATTCTGCTTCGCCATGGGCAGACCAGCAATAGTTGTCGCTCCACGTTATATTGAAATATGCACGTTCCGTTAGGCTATGTTTGTATGGTTAGGTTAGGACATCTTTGACTTTCGTTCTATGTACTGCCATTATATGGATCTCAGCGTTCTACACTCCACTAATATTCCCTGCTTGGCCCTGGGGAGTCCAGACACCGTTGCCGCGGCTCGCTACGTTTAGATAGAGTACGTTTAGATAGCCTTCGCTTTGTTAGGTTATATTGGTTTGAGTTGGGTTTGGATCGCTTTGACTATTTTGCTATATGCTGCGAACCTATGGATGTCTG
>NW_016928764.1:0-604 GCF_001483705.2 Eufriesea mexicana
AGAGCGAAGAAATGCGGGGAATAGCAGTGTGTAGCACAAAAGACAAAGTAGCCACTCCTAACCAAGCCAAACGTGACCTACCTCAACATAACGTGCAGCGGCAAGTATTGCTCGCCTCCCCACGGTCGAGCAGGGCATAGTGCAGTAATGTGAAGTGCAGAATTTCACCGAGCAGCAGTGTACGTTACAAAGTCGAGGGTATGCTAGCCATACCTGGCACAACATAACCTAACCAAAGGTAGCATAACTGAACATAACGTGCAGCGAACACTGCTGCTGGAATCCCCAGAGCCAAGCAGAGTATATCAGAGCACAGTAGATCATAGAAACCCACCGAATAATTGTGTACAGCACGAAATTCGTAGCTACACTGGCCAAACCTTTCCAAACGTTACAAACCAAACACAACCTAACCCAAAGTAACGTGCCAGGGCCAATATTGCTCGCCTCCACAGAGTCGTAGAGAGCATAGTGGAGAAAGGTAGGGCTGAGAAAAACATCGAATAGCGGTGGAAGGCACAGCAGTCTAAATTAGCCTCTACGAACATGACCAAAATAGTCATATGCAAACGTAGCCTAAGTAAACCTAACGCGTCGAGGCCAC
>NW_016928765.1:0-540 GCF_001483705.2 Eufriesea mexicana
TTGGTTAGGTTATGTTTGTGCGGATTAGGTTTGGATCACTCTTACCTTCTTGGCAAACACTGCTATTTGGTGGATCACTGCACCCTGCTCAACTGTACTGTACTCTGCTCGACGCTGTGGAGGTCAGCAATAGTGGTCGCTGCACGTTACGTTGAGTTAGGTTACGTTTGGGCATGCTACGGTTGGTCAAGTTATGGGAGGATAGCTATGACTTTTGTGCTATACACTGCCACTCGGCGTGTTTCTGCACTCTAGTGTTCTCTGGAGGATCCTGACGCGCCCACTATTGCTGGCCTCCCTAGAGCCAGGCAGAAAACATTAACAGAGAGTAGATCGCAGAAGTTTTCACAATCACAGTGTGCATCAGGAAAGTCATAGCTACCCATGCCTAACCCAAACCAACGGAACAAAACATAGCCTAACTCTAACTAACTCGCCGAGACCGCTATTGTTGCCATCCGCAGAGACAAGCTGGATATACTAGGGTACAGTAGGGCGAAGAAATCCTTCGAATAGCACGGTACGGCACAAAAGTTAAAG
>NW_016928766.1:0-3733 GCF_001483705.2 Eufriesea mexicana
TAAGGAGGAAAGATTCTATTGACGTGCTGCAGCCATTGCATTGCTACAGGATCTGGCTGGAAAGCTCAGGTTTGCTGACATTTTCGACTTATACATATATGAGCTTTCTTTCTTGCAAAAATAAGGAGAAAAATCCTATCGGCGTGCTACAGCCATTGCTATGCTAGAGAATCCGTCTGGAAAATTCAAATTTACAGACATTTTCGATTAATATCCTGGTGAGCTTACTTTCTTTCATAAATAAGGAGGGAAGATATTATTGCCGTGCTAAAGCCATTGCAAAGCTTTAGAATCTGGCTGCAATATTCAATTTCATTGACATCTTCCATTAATATCGTGGTGAGCAAACTTTCGTGCATACATAAGGAGGAAAGATTCCATTGACGTGCTGTAGCCATTGCATTGCAACAGGATCTGGATGCAAAATTAAATTTTATTGACATTTACGACTAATATGGTGGTGAGGTAAGTTTCTTGCATAAATAAGGAGTACAGATTCTATTGGCGTGCTATAGCCATTGCAATGCTATAGTATCTGCCTGGAAAATTCAATTTTATTGACATTTCCTTCTAATATCATGGCGTGCTAATTTTCGTGCATAAATAAGGAGGAAAGACCCCATCGGCGTGCTATAGCCATTGAAATGCTATAGAATCGGGCTCTAAAACTCAATTATACTGTCATTTTCGAATAATATCGTGGTGAGGTAACTCTCCTGCATAAATAAGGAGGAAAGATATTATTGGCGTGCTATAGCCACTGCAGAGCTTTAGAATCCAGCTGGAAAATTCAATTTTATAGACATTTTCGACTAATATAGTGGAGAACTAGCTTTCTTGCATAAACGATGAGGAAAGATTCTATTGGCGCGCTATAGCCATAGCAATGTTCTAGAATCTTCCTGGAAAATACAATTTTATTGACATTTTCGACTAATATCGTGGTGAGCTAACTGTCTTGCATAAATAAGGAGGAAAGATTCCATTGGCGTGCTATAGCCGTTAGAATGTTTTAGAATCTGGCTGGCAAATTCAATTTTATTGACATTTTCGAATAATATCGTGGTGAGGTAACTTTCCTGCAAATATGTGGAGGACAGATTCTATTGGCGCGATACAGCCATTGCAGTGCCATAGACTCAGGCTGGGGAATTCAATTTTATTTGCATTATCCACTTATATCTTTGTGAGCTAGTTTTCTTGCATAAATAAGGAGAAAAGATACTATCGTCGTGCTATAGCCATTGAAATGCTGTTGAATCTGGCTGGAAAATTCTATTATATTGTTATTTTTGACTAATATCGAGGTGAGCTAACTCTCCTGCATAAATAAGGAGGAAAGATTCTATTGGCGCGCTATAGCCATAGCAATGTTCTAGAATCTTCCTGGAAAATACAATTTTATTGACATTTTCGACTGATATCGTGGTGAGCCAACTCTCTTGCATAAATAAGGAGGAAAGATTCTATTGGCGCGCTATAGCCATAGCAATGTTCTAGAATCTTCCTGGAAAATACAATTTTATTGACATTTTCGACTAATATCGTGGTGAGGTAACTTTCTTGCATATATAAGGAGGAAAAATACTATGGGCATGCGATAGCCATTGAAGTGATATTGAATCTGGCTGGAAAACTCAATTATATTGACATTTTCGACTGATATCGTGGTGAGCCAACTCTCTTGCATAAATAAGGAGGAAAGATTCCGTTGGCGTAATATAGCCATTGCAATGCTTTAGAATCTGGCTGGATTATTCAATTTCATTTACATTTTCTACTAATTTCGTGGTGATCTAACGTTCATGCATGGATAAGGACGAAATATTCTATTGACGTGCTGTAGCCATTGCATTGCTACACGATCAGGCCGGAAGATTCAATTTTATTGACATTTTCGACTAATATAGCGGTGAGGTATGTTTCTTGCATAAATAAGGAGGACAGATTCTATTGGCGTGCTTCAGCCATTGCAATGCTTTAGAATCGGGCTGGAATATTCATTCTCATTGAGATTTTCCATTAATATCATGGTGAAAAACCTTTCGTGCTTAAATAAGGAGGAAAGAATCCATTGACGTGCTGCAGCCATTGCGTTGCTACAGTATCTGGAAAGAAAAATCAATTTTATTGACATTTTCGACTAATATCGTGATGAGGTAAGTTTGTTGCATAAATAAGGTGGACAGATTCCATTGGCGTGCTACAGCCATTGCAATGCTATATAATTAGCCTTGAGAATTCAATTTTATTGACATTTTCGACTTATATTGTTGTGAGCTAACTTTCTTGCATAAATAAGGAGGAAAGCTTCTATTGGCTTGCAATAGCCACTGCAGAGCTATGGAAACCTTCTGGAAAATTCAATTTTACAGGAATTTTCGACTAATATAGTGGTGAGTTAACTTTCGTGCATACGTGAGGAGGAAAGATACTATTCGCGTGCTATAGCCATAGCAATGGTCTAGAATCTGCGTGGAAAATTCAATTTTATTGACATTTTCGACTAATATTGTGGTGAGGTATCTTTCTTGCATATATAAGGAGGAAAAATACTATGCGCATGCTATAGCCATTGAAGTGTTATTGAATCTGGCTGGAAAACTCAATTATATTGACATTTTCGACTAATATCGTGGTGAGCCAACTCTCTTGCATAAATAAGGAGGAAAGATTCCGTTGGCGTAATATAGCCATTGCTATGCTTTAGAATCTGGCTGGATTATTCAATTTCATTAACATTTTCTACTAATTTCGTGGTGATCTAACGTTCATGCATGGATAAGGACGAAAGATTCTATTGACGTGCTGTAGCCATTGCATTGCTACACGATCAGGCCGGAAAATTCAATTTTATTGACATTTTCGACTAATATCGCGGTGAGGAATGTTTCTTGCATAAATAAGGACGACAGATTCCATTGGCGTGCTACAGCCATTGCAATGCTATAGAATCAGCCTGGAGAATTCAATTTTATTGGCATTATCGACTTATATCGTTGTGAGCTAACTTTCATTCATAAATAAGGAGGAAAGAACCTATCGGCGTGCTATAGCCATTGAAATGCTATAGAATCGGGCTAGAAAACTCAATTGTACTGTCATTTTCGAGTAATATCGTGGTGAGCTAACTTTCTTTCATAAATAAGGAGGAAAGATATTATTGGTGTGCAATAGCCATTGCAATGCTTTAGAATCGGGCTGGAATATTCATTCTCATTGAGATTTTCCATTAATATCATGGTGAAAAACCTTTCGTGCATAAATGAGGAGGAAAGATTCCATTGACGTGCTGTAGCCATTGCGTTGCTACAGGATCTGAAAAGAAAAATCAATTTTAATGACATTTTCGACTAATATCGTGATGAGGTAAGTTTGTTGCATAAATAAGGTGGACAGTTTCCATTGGCGTGCGACAGCCATTGCAATGCGATATAATCAGCCTGGAGAATTCAATTTTATTGACATTTTCGACTTATATTGTTGTGAGCTAACTTTCTTGCATATATAAGGAGGAAAGATGCTATCGGCGTGCTATAGCCATTGAAATGCTATTGAATCTGGCTCGAAAATTCAATTATATTGTCATTTTCGACTAATATCGCGGTGAGCCACCTCTCCTGCATAAATAAGGAGGAAAGATTCTATTGGCGTGCAATAGCCACTGCACAGCTATGGAATCCGCCTGGAAAATACAATTTTATCGACATTTTCGGCTAATATCGTGGTGAGA
>NW_016928767.1:0-506 GCF_001483705.2 Eufriesea mexicana
TAGGTTACGTTTGGCCAGGTTACGTGAGCATGGGTTACGTTCGAACAGCTTTGCCTTTCTACTTTACGCTACCATTCTGTTGTTATCGGCGCTCCATTCCCCACCAAAATGTCCTGCTTGGCGATGGGGAGGCCAGCAATATTGGTCTAGGCACGTTAGGCTTTCTTATGTTACGCCAGGGTATGCTACGTTTGGTTAGGTTAGGGTAGGGAAAATTTGACTAGAAAATTTGACTCTCGGGCTGTACACCGGTTTTCGGATGGTTCCTGCGCTCTTCGTTACCCTACAATGCTCTACTCGACTCCAGGGACGCCAGCAATGGCGGTCGTGGCACGATAGGTTAAGTTAGGTTACGTTTGGTTAGTTTAGGTTACGTTAGTTTTGATAAGGTTGGCTTTGATTTTTGTGCTATACGCTGATATTCGGTGCACTTCTGCGCTACGCTGTGCTCCTATATGTTCTGCTTTGCTCTGGGGAGGCCAGCAATAGAGGTCACGGCTCATTGG
>NW_016928768.1:0-976 GCF_001483705.2 Eufriesea mexicana
GAATCTGCCTGGAAAATTCAATTTTATTGACTTTTTCGACTTATATAGTGGTAAACAAGCTTTCTTGCTTAAATGAGGAGGAAAGATCTCATTGGCGTGCTATAGCCATTGCTATGCTATAGAATACTCCTGGAAAATTCAATTTCATTGACATTTTCGTCTAATATCGTGGTGAGCTAATTTTCTTGCATAAATAAGGAGGAAAGATTTTATTGGCGTGTTATAGCAACTGCACTGCAATATAATTGGGCAGGAAAATACTATTTTATAGACATTTTCCGTTAAAATCCTGGTGTGCTAGCTTTCTTGCTTAGATAAGGAGGAAGGACGCCATTGGCGTGCTATGGTCATTGCAATGCTATAGAATCTGCCTGGAAAATTCAATTTTATTTACATTTTCGACTAATATCGTGGTGAGCTAACATTTTGGACTAATATCGTGGTGAGACAATTTTCTTGCATAAATAAGGAGGAATGATTGTATTGGCGTGCTATAGCCATTGCAATGCTATAGAATCAGGTTGGGAAATTCAATTTTATATTCATTTTCGACTTATATCGTGGTGAGGTAACTTTCTTGCATAAATAAGGAGGACAGTCTCTATTGGCGTTCTCCAGCTATAGCAATGATTTGGAAACAGGCTGCAAAATTCAATTTTATTGTTATTTTCGACTAATATCGTGGTGAGGTAACTCCCTCGTATGCACAAGGCGTAAGAATACTATTAGCCAACTATAGCCATTGCAATGCTATAGAATAAGGCAGGAAAATACAATTTTAAGGACATTTTCGACTAATATCGCGGTGAGCTAACTTTGTTGCTTAGATTAGGAGGAAAGATTCTTTTGGCGTTCTATAGCCATTGCAATGCTATAGAATCTGTTTGGAAAATTCTATTTTATTTACATTTTAGACTAATATCGTGGTGAGCTAATTTTCTTGCATAAATAAGGAGGAAAGACTCTATTGGCGTGC
>NW_016928769.1:0-367 GCF_001483705.2 Eufriesea mexicana
AATGCTATAGAATCTTGCTGGAAGATACAATTTTATTGTCATTTTCGACTACTATCGTAGTGATTATACTCTCTTACCTAAATGAGGAGGAATGATGATATTGGCGTGCTACAGCGTTTGCAATGCTATAGAATCAGGATGGAAAGTTCAATTATATTGAGAGTTTCGGCTAATATCGTAGTGAGCTCTCTTTTTTTGCATAACAAAGGATGGTAGATTCTATTAGCGTGCTATAGCCAATGCATTGCTATAGTATCTGGCTGGAAAATTCAATTTTACTGACATTTGCGTCTAATATCGTGGTGATCCACCTTTCTTGCATAAATAAGGAGGAAGAATTCTATTGTCGTGCTGTAGCCATTGCAAT
>NW_016928769.1:567-1598 GCF_001483705.2 Eufriesea mexicana
TATTGACATTTTCGACTAATATCGTGGTGAGCTATCTTTCTTGCATAAATAAGGAGGAAATATTCAATTGGCGTGCTATAGCCATTGCGTTGATATAGAGTGTGTATGGAAAATTCAAATTTATTGACATTTTCGACTAACATCGTGGCGAGATAACTTTCTTGCGTATATAAGGAGGAAAGATCCAATTCACGTGCTATAGCCGTCGCAATGCTATAGAATCTGCCTGGAATGTTCAATTTAATTGACATTTTCGACTAATATCAGGGTGAGCTAAGTTCCTTGCATAAGTAAGGAGGAAAGATGCTTATTGAGTGCTGTAGCCTTTGCAATGCTGTGGACTCTAGCAGTAAAATTCAATTTTACTGACATTTTCGACTGATATCGTGGTGAGCTAACTTTGTTGCATAAATAAGGAGGGTCGACTCTACTGGCGTGCCATAGCCATTGCATTGCTTGAGCATCATGAAGGAAAATTCAATTTTATTGACATTTCCGAATAATATTGTGGTGAGCTAAGTTTCTTGCATAAATAAGGAGGACAGATTCTATTGGAGTGCTATAGCCATTGCAATTCTGTGGAATCTGTCTAGAAAGTTCAATTATATTGACATTTTCGACTAATATCGTGGTGAGACATCTTTCTTGCATAAATAAGGAGGAAATATTCAATTGGCGTGCTATAGCCATTGCGTTGATGTAGAGTGTGTATGGAAAATTCAAATTTATTGACATTTTCGACTAACATCGTGGCGAGATAACTTTCTTGCGTATATAAGGAGGAAAGATCCAATTCACGTGCTATAGCCATCGCAATGCTATAGAATCTGCCTGGAATGTTCAATTTTATTGACATTTTCGACTAATAGCAGGGTGAGCTATGTTCCTTCCATAAGTAAGGAGGAAAGATGCTTTTTGAGTGCTGTAGCCTTTGCAATGCTGTGGACTCTAGCAGTAAAATTCAATTTTATTGACATTTACGACTAATATTGTGGTGAGTTAACTTGCTTGCATAAATAAGGAGGAAGGAT
>NW_016928769.1:1772-3222 GCF_001483705.2 Eufriesea mexicana
CACAATTTTGTCGACGTTTTCGACTAATATTGTGGTGAGCTAACTTCCTTGCGTAAGTAAGGAGGAAAGATGCTTTTTGAGTGCTATAGCAATTGCAATGGTATATTTCGTGGCTGGAAAATACAATTTCATTGACATTTTCGACTAATATCGTGGTGAGACAACTTTTCGCATAAATGAGGTCGAACGATTCTATTGGCGTGCTATAGCAGTTGCAATGCTATAGAATCTGGCTGGAAAGTTCTATTTTATTGACATTTTGGACTAATATCATGGTGAGCTATCTTTCTTTAATAAATATCGTGGAAGTATTGAATTGGAGAGCTATAGCTGTCGCAATGCTGTAGAATATGGCTGGAAAGTTCAATTTTATTGACATTTTCGTCTAATATTGCGGTGAGTGAACTTGCTTGTGTAAATAAGGAGGAAAGATTCTGTTGGCGTGCTATGGGCATTACAGTGCCATAGAATCTAGCTGGAAAATTAGATTTTGTTGTCATTTTCGACTAACATCGTGGTGAGATTGCTTTCTTGCATATATAAGGCGGAAAGGTTCAATTCACGTGCTACAGCCGTCGCAATGCTGTAGAATCTCTCTAGAAAGTTCAATTTTATTGACATTTTCGACTAATCTCGTGGTGAGTGAACTTTCTTGCATAAATATGGAGGAAACATACTGTTGGCGTGCTATAGGCAATGCAGTGCTGTAGAATGTGGAAGGAAAATTCAATTTTCTTGACACTCTCTATTAATATCGTGGTGAGCTAACTTCCTTGCATAAGCAAGGAGGAAACATGCCTTTTGAGTGCTATAGCCATTGCAATGACGTACATTGTGGCTAGAAAGTACAGTTTTGTAGACGTTTTCGACTAATATCGTGGTGAGCAAACGTCCTTGCGTAAGTAAGGAGGAAAGATGCTTTTAGTGTGCTATAGCCATTGCAATGATATAGAATCGGGAAGGAAAATGCAATTTTGTTGACATTTTCGACTAACATCGTGGTGAGCTAACTATCTTGCGTAAGTAAGTAGGAAAGATGCTTTTTGTGTGCTATAGCCATTGCAATGATATCGATTGCGGCTGGAAAATACAATTTTGTGGACATTTTCGACTAATATCGTGGTGAGCTATCTTCCTCGCGTAAGTAAAGAGGAAAGATACTCTTGGCGTGTTACAGCCATTGCAATGCTGTAGAATCTCTCTAGAAAGTTCAATTTTATTGACATTTACGACTAATATCGTGGTGAGTGAACTTTCTTGCATAAATAAGGAGGAAACATACTGTTGGCGTACCTATAAGCGATACAATGCATCAGAATCTTGCTGGAAAATTCAATTTTATTGACATTTTCTACTAATATCGCGGTGAGATAACTTCATTGCATAAATAAGGAGGAAAGATTCTGTTGGCGTGCTATAGGCATTACAATGCTATAGAATCTTGCTGGAA
>NW_016928770.1:0-239 GCF_001483705.2 Eufriesea mexicana
CAAGTAGATGGCTGTACTTGCCGTTGGATTGAAGGCGTTAGGCGATCTATTCACCAAGCTATGACAGCTTATAAATTTTGTATAGACTTATTCTCTGGCAAGTAGACGGCTGTACTTGCCATTGGATTGAATACGTTAGGCCATCTATTCTCCAAGCTACAACAGATTATAGATCATGAATAGGCCTATTCTCTGGCGAGTAGGCGGCTGCACTTGCCATTTTATTGAAGGCGTTAGGC
>NW_016928771.1:0-847 GCF_001483705.2 Eufriesea mexicana
CAGGAAAACACCGAATAGCAATGTACAGAACGAGAGTCGAAGCAATCCTAACCGCACTGAACTGAA
This sequence comes from Eufriesea mexicana, assembly GCF_001483705.2. Classification (NCBI taxonomy): domain Eukaryota; kingdom Metazoa; phylum Arthropoda; class Insecta; order Hymenoptera; family Apidae; genus Eufriesea; species Eufriesea mexicana. Next base: position 67 of record NW_016928771.1, read on the forward strand.
CCTAACGTAACAAAACGTAACCTACTTCAACCTATCGTGTCGCGGCCACTTCCACTGTCCTCCCTAGAGACAAGCAGAACATACTAGGGCACAGTAGAGCTCAGAAATAAACCGAAAATCTGCTTATACGGCGAAAGTCGAAGCTATGCAAACCCGACCCAAATCAACATACCGTAACCATTCGTAGCCTATATAAACCTGACGCGCCGAGAAAGGTATTACTGGCCCCCACAGAGTCGAGCAGAGTATCGTAGAGCAACCTAGAGCGTGGAAATCCGCCGAATAACAGTGTATAGCATAAAGGTCGAAGCTGTCCGATTCTACCTAATCTAAACGTAGTAAAACCAATCGCAACCACAGTAACCATAGCGTACCGAGACCACTATTGCTGGAATCCCCAGAGCCACGCAGAATATAATTGGTGACAGCAGAGCGCGGAAAGCCACCAAATAGCGGTGTACAGCACAAAAGTCAAAGATGCCCTAACCAAAACAGAACAATACTAACCTAACCGAACGTAGAATAACTGAACCTAGCGAGACGAGACCTCCATTGCTGGCTTCTCCATAGCCAAGCAGAATATATTAGAGCGAAGCAGAGCGGAGAAATTCACTGAATATGTGTGTATAGCACAAAAGTCGCAGCCATCCTAACCGAACCGAGCCTAACCAAACCTAACCGAACGTTACATATCTCAACCTATCTTCCCACGCCAGCCATTCCTGGCCGCCCGTGATTCGAGTAGAGAATAGTAGAGCAACGAAGAGCGCAGAAATCCTCC
>NW_016928772.1:0-1109 GCF_001483705.2 Eufriesea mexicana
CTACTATACTCTGCTCTACTCTGGGGAGGCCAGGAATAGTGGTCCCCGTACGTTAGCTTCAGTTAGGATACGTTCCGCTATTTCACGTTTTTATACGCTAGGAGTGGGTAGCTTTGACGTGTGTGCTATATACTGCTATTCGGTGCACTTCTGTGCTATACTGTGTCCTCATATGCTCTGTTTGTCCCTGGGGAGGTCGGAGATAGTGGTCTCGCCACGTTAGGTTGGGTCACGTTACGTTCGGTTAGGTTAGGTTAGGTTAAGTTTGGTCAGGATATCTTCGACTCTTGTCCTATTCGCCGCAATGCGGCAGATTACTACGCTCTACTGTGCTCTAGCGTATTCTACATGGTCCTGCGGAAGCCAGTAACAGTGGTCTCGGCACGACAGGTTTAGTAAAGTTACGCTTCGTTAGGTTACGTTTGCTTTGGTTAGGTTCGAATTGCTTCGACTTTTCTGCTGTACACTGCGATTCTATGGATTCCTGCGCTCTACACCCCTCGAATATTCTCTGCTTGTCTCTATGGACGCCTGCAATAATGGTCGCTGCACGTTAGGTTTTGTTCTCTTACGTTCCGTTGTGGTCTGCTTCTATGGGTTAGGGTTCTGTAGCTTTGACATCCCTGGCCTAGACAGTTATTTGTTGGATTTCTGCGCTCTACTGCTCTCGGCAGTACCCTGCTGGAATCCGTGGGCCAGCAATAGCGGTCTAGACACGTTAGGCTGTATTATGTTCCGTTTGGTTGCATTGCGATTGGGTAGGGAGTGTTAGGTTAGGTCTGGTTCGAATAGGGTACCTTCGGCTAATGTCCTTTATGCAGTAATGAAGACATTTCCTGCGCTATACCGTGCTCCAATACGTTCCGCTTGGCTCTGTGGATGCCAGCAATAGTGGCCTTGGCAGGTTAGGTTGAGTTATGTTACTTTTGGTTAGGTTATGTTTGTTTGGGTTGGGATTGGATAGCTTTGACTGCCTTGGCAAGGAGTGTTATTGGGTATATTCCAGCTATCTACTCTGCTCTACTGTACTCTGCTTGACACCGGGAAGGACAGCAATAGTGGTCCCGGCACGTTAGTGTGGGTTATGAGGCGTTTGGGTAGGTTATATT
>NW_016928773.1:0-434 GCF_001483705.2 Eufriesea mexicana
CCGAATAGCAGGGTATACCGCAAAAGTCACGGCTATCGTGTCCTAACCTAACCAAACGTAACACAAGCACATGCAACTAACCTGAAACTAATGCGCCTAGACAACTATTGCTGGCCTCCACAGGGATGAGCAACAACTAACCTGAAACCAATGCGCCTAGACAACTATTGCTGGCCTCCACAGGGATGAGCAGAGTGTACTAAAGCACAGAAGAGCGCCCAAAGCCTCCGCACCGCAGTGCACAGAACAAAAGCTGTAGATATCCTAACATAATCTGACCTAATCTAACCTAACCGAACATAGCATAACGCAACATGACGTGCCGCGACCACTGCACATATCCTCCCCAGAGCAAAGCAGAATGCAGCAGAGCACAGTAAATCACAGAAATCAACCGCGTAGCAGTGTAAAGCACAAAAGTCGAAGATACCCTA
>NW_016928774.1:0-1221 GCF_001483705.2 Eufriesea mexicana
TGAAAATATCTGACGGATGGTGGCTTGCATCACTGAAAACGTCTGACCAATGCGGGGAAATATAACTTAAAATATCTGACGGATGGTGGCTTGCATCACTGAAAACGTCTGACCAATGAGGGGTAGTATCACTTAAAATATCTGACCGATGCTAGGTTATATCACTGAAAATCTCTGACCAATGATACTACTTGGCGTCACTGGTAATGTCTGACCTATGGTACTACTTTGTATCAATGAACTTAAAATATCTGACGGATGGTGGCTTGCATCACTGATAATTTCCGACCAATGCGAGTTTGCATCAATCAAAATGTCTGACTGGTGATACTACTTTGCATCACTGAGAATGTCGGAGCGGTGGTATTTCTTTGCATCAACGAAAATGTCTGACCGCTCGTGCTACTTTGCATCACAGGAAATGTCAGACCGGTGGTACAACTTTGCATCACTGAAAATGTAAGCCAGGCGGTACTACCTTGCATCACTGAAAACGTCTGATCGGTGGTACTACTTCGCATCACAGAGAATGTCCGACCAGTGGTACTACCTTCCACCACTGAAAATGCCTAACCGGTAGCACTACTTTGCATCACTGAAAACGTCTGACCGGTGGTATTACTTTGCATCATTGAGAATGCCTGACCTATCGTGCTACCTTGTATCACTGAAAATATGTGACGGATGGTGGCTTGCATCTCTGAAAACGTCTGACCAATGCGGGGTAATATCACTTAAAATATCAGACCGATGCGGGGTTATATCATTGAAAATGTCTGACCAATGATACTACTTAGCGTCACTGGTAATGTCTGACCTATGGTACTACTTTGTATCACTGAAAATATCAGGTGGTACTACTTCGCATCACAGAGAATGTCCGACCAGTGGTACTACCTTCCACCACTGAAAATGCCTGACCGGTAGCGCTACTTTGCATCACTGAAAACGTCTGACCGGTGGTATTTCTTTGCATCATTGAGAATGTCTGACCTATCGTGCTATTTTGTATCACTGAAAATATCTGACGGATGGTGGCTTGCATCATTGAAAACGTTTGACCAATGCGGGGTAACAGCACTTAAAATATCTGACCGATGCGGGGTTATATCACTGAAAATGTCAGACCACTGATACTACTTGGCGTGACTGGTAATTTCTGACCTATGGTACTACTTTGTATCACTGATAATATCTGACCGCTGGTGGATTGCATCACTG
>NW_016928775.1:0-292 GCF_001483705.2 Eufriesea mexicana
TATATCGTGGTGACATATCTTCCTTGCATTGGTAAGGAGGATAGATGCTTTTGGCGTGCTATATCCATTGCAATGCTTTAGAATGTGGCCGAAAAACTCAATTTTATTGACATTTCCGACTAATATCGTGGTGAGCTAGCTTTCTTGCATAAAAAAGGAGGAAAGATGCTTTTGGCGAGCTGTAGCCATTGCAATGCTTCAGAATGTGGCTGAAAAACTCAATTATATCGTCATTTCCGTCTAATATTGTGGTGAGCTAACTCTTTTGCATATATATGGAGTGAAGACAATA
>NW_016928776.1:0-692 GCF_001483705.2 Eufriesea mexicana
CGATTTCTACGCTGTACTGTGCTCTAGCATATTCTTCCTGGCACTGAGAAGGCAAGCAATATTGGTCCCGGCACAATAGGTTCTGCTAGGTTACGTTTGGTAATGCTACGTTCGGTTAGGTTGGGACAGGATGTATCAGACTTTTGTTCTATACACTGCTATTCGACGGATTGCTGCCGCCTACTGTACTATAATACGCTCTGCTTGCCTCCGGGATGCCAGCAATAGTGGTCTCGGCACGTTAGGTTGATTTATGTTACGTTCGGTTTGGTTAGGTTTAACTGGGTTATGTTAGGACATCTTTGACTCTTTTGTTATACATTGCCATTCTTTGGCGTTCTGCGCACCACTCTCCTTTAATATGTTCTGCTCGGCGATGCGGAAGCCAGCGACAGTGGTCTAGGCACGTTAGGTTTAGTTTGGATGCGCTTGGATACGTAGACGTTTGTTTGGGTTAGGTCTGGGTAGCTACGACTTTCTGGCATAGACTGTTATTCGGTTAACTCCTGTGCTGTGCTCTGCTCTACTATACTCTACTCGATCCTGCGGAGTCCAGCAGTAGCGGTCGCTGCGCGATAGAATGACATACTTTACGTCTGCGTATGTTATGATTGGTTAGGTCAGGTGCGCATTCCCTTGGCTTTTGTGCTATACACTGCCATTCGGCGGATTCCTGCAATCTACTGTGTTCT
>NW_016928777.1:0-337 GCF_001483705.2 Eufriesea mexicana
TACTTGCCAGAGAATAAGTCTATTCAAAATCTATAAGCTGTCATAGCTTGGCGAATAGATCTCTTAACGCCTTCAATCCAATGGCAAGTACAGACATTTACTTGCCAGAGGATAGGTCTATTCATAGTCTATAGCCTTTTATATCATGGTGAATAGATCGCAAAATGCCATCAATCTAATGGCAAGTACAGCCATCTACTTGCCAGAGAATTGGTCTATTCATAATCTATAATCCGTTATAGCTTGGAGAATAGGTCGCCTAACGTCTTCAACCAATGGCAACTGCAGCCATCTGCTTGCCAGAGAATTGGTCTATTCAAAATCTATATCCTGTTAT
>NW_016928778.1:0-2363 GCF_001483705.2 Eufriesea mexicana
TCCATAGAAAGACAGTGTATATCAGAAAAGTCAGTGCCACCGAAACCTAACCCAAAAATACAGGACACAACCTAACATGGCCTAACTCAAGCTATCGTGCCGAGACAGCTATTGCTGCCCGCCCCAGAGCCAAGCAGGACATACTAAAGCACCGTAGAGGGCAGAAACCCACCGAAAAGCAGTGAACAGCACAAAAGTTAAAGCTACACTGACCAAAATTTGCATAACCCAGCCTTTCCGAACGTTAGCTGACTCAACATAACGTGCCGGGGCCAATATTTATTGCCTTCCCGGAGCTAAGCAGAACACATTAGTGAAGAGAAGAACACAGAAATCCGTAGAATCGTAGTGTATATCAGAATGGTCATAGCTGCACAAACCTAACCAACACCAACGGAACACAACCAAACATTGCATAAATCAACCTGACGTGCCGAGGCCGCTTTTGCTGCTCACCCCAGAGCGTAGCAGGACATACTGGAGCGCAGTAGAGCGCATAAATCCACAGAATAGCAGTGTGCGGCACCAAAGTTAAAGCTATCCCTATCAAACTTAGCATAACACAGCCTAGCCGAGGGTAACCTGACACATCATGACGTCTGGAGGACATTATTGCTGTCCTTTCCGGAGCCAAGCAGAAATTATTAGAGCGCTGCAGGGCGCAGAAATCCAACTAATGGCAGACAAAGGCACTAAAGTCGAAGCTATCCTCTCCTAACGTTGCCAACCGTATCATAACCAAACAGAACCTAAGTGAAACTAACGTGCCGAGACTGGTGTTGCTGCCCTCCCCAGAGGCAACCAAGGGATACTAGAGCACAGTAGAGCGCAGAAGTCCACCGAATACCAATGCACAGCACAAAAGTAAAAGCTATCCTAACCAAACATAGCCTATCGCAACCTAGCAGCATGTAACATGACTCAACATAACGTTCAGAGACCACTATTGCTGGTCCTACCAGAGCTATCTTGGAAACGTTGGGGCACTGTAGGGCGCAAAAGTCCACCTAGTAGCAGACTCTGGCACTAAAGTCAAGGCTATCCTCTCCCAGCGTAGCGTTGCCCAGCGTTGTGTGTGGCACAAAGGTTAAAGCTACCCTAACCAAACGTAGCATGGCCCAACCTATCCGAACGTAAACTGCATAAATATAACGTGCCGAGACAACTTTTGCTGGCCTTACCAGAGCCAAGCAGAAAATAGTAGAGCGCTGTAGGGCGGAATGATCCACATTATATCAGACAATAACAATAAGGTCAAACATATTCTCTCCTGACATAACCAACCGTAGCATAACAAAACGTAACATAACTCAAACGAACGTGCCGTGACCACTGTTGCTGGCCTCCCCAGAGCCAAGCAGAACGCATTAGTGGAGAGTTGGACGCAGAAGTCCGTAGAAACGACGTATATATCAGAAAAGCCAACACAACCCAAGCATAACTCAAACACACAAGACTTTGGAAAACATAGCCTAACTCCACCTATAGTTCCGAAACCGCTATTGCTGCAATCTCCCGAGCCGATCAGGACATACTAGAGCACAGTAGAGGGCAGAGGTCCACGGAAGAGCAGTGTACATCACAAAAGTCAAAGCTATCCTAACCAAACATGTCCTAACCCAAGAGAGCCGAACGTAACATGGCAAAACAGAACGTGCCGCGGCCACCATTGCTTACCTTCGCAGAGCCAGGCTGAAAATATTAAGGCACTGTAGGCAGAAGGAACCTACCTTATAGCACAGTGTGGCACGAAGGCCATAGGTATCCTGTCCTAACCCAACCAATTGTATCATAACCAAACGCAACGTAACGCACCCTAACGTGCCGTGATCACTACTGCTGGACTCCCCAGAGTATAGCGGAACACGTTAATGGAGAGTAGGACGCAAAAATCCATATAATCGAAGTGTATATCGGGAAAGTCATAACTACCCGAACCTAACCCAAACCAACAGAACATAACCGAACATAGCATAAATCAGCCTAACGTGCCGACACCGCTATTGCTACAAACCCCCGAGCCAAGCAGGGCACACTAGAGCACAATAGAGCGCAGAGATCCACGCAATAGCAGTGTACATCACGAAACCTAAAGCCCTCCTGACGAAACATGTCCTAACCCATCATAGCCGAACGTATCCTGACTAAACATAAAGTGCCGAGGCCACTATTGCTTGCCTTCCCAGGGGCAAGCTGAAAATATTACAGCACTGTAGGGAGCAGAAAACTACCTAATAGCAGACGGAGGCACTAAAGTGGAAGCTATCATCACCTAACCTAACACCTAACTAAACCTAACGTGCCGAGACCGCAGCTGCTGCCCTCCCAAGCGCCAAGCATGACATACTAGAGCACAGTAGAGC
>NW_016928779.1:0-230 GCF_001483705.2 Eufriesea mexicana
TAGAATCTGCTTGCAAAATTCATTCTTATTGACATTTTCGAATAATATCGTAGTGAACTTACTATCTTGCTTAAATAAGGATGAAATATACAATTGGCGTGCTATAGCCATAGTAATGCTACAGAATCTGGCTGGAAAATTCAATCCGATTGACATTTTCGACTCATATCGTGGTGACCTAACTTTCTAGCGTACGCAAGTGGGAAAGATTATACAGGCGTGCTATAGCC
>NW_016928779.1:405-632 GCF_001483705.2 Eufriesea mexicana
ATATCGTGGTGACCTAACTTTCTTGCACAAATAAGGAGGAAGGATTCAAGTGGCGTGCTATAGCCGTTGCAATGCTATAGAATATGGCTGGAAAATACATTTTTATTGCCATTTTCTACTAATATCGTGGTGAAAAATCTTTCTTGCGTAAATAAGAATGAAATATTCAATTGGCATTCTATAGCCATAGTAATGCTACGAAATCTGGCTGGAAAATTCAATCTGAT
>NW_016928779.1:676-1292 GCF_001483705.2 Eufriesea mexicana
TTCTTGGATATATAAGGAGGAAAGATTCTACTGGCGGGCTATAGTCTTTGCGATGCCATAGAGTTTGGCTGGAAAATTCTATTTTATAGCCATTTTCTAATAATATCGTCGTGAGCCAACTAACGTCCATAAATATGTATGAAATAGCCTATTGTCGTGCTATAGCCATTGCAGTGCTATAGAATCTGTATGCAAAATTCATTCTTATTGACATTTTCGATTAATATCGTGGTCAGCTATCATTCCTGTATAAATATGGACGAAATAAATTCTTGGCGTGCTATAGCCCTAGCAAGGGTATAGAATCTGGATGGAAAACTCGGTTTTATGGACATTTCGACTACTATCGTGGTGAGCTAACTTTCTTGCATATGCACGGAGGAAAGATTCTACTGGCGTGCTATAGAAATTGCAATGCTACAGAATCTGGATGGAAAATACATTTTTAATGTCATTTTCGACTACTATCGTGGTGTCCTAACTTTCTTGCATAGATAAGGGGGAAAGATGCTCATGACGTGCTATAGCCATGGCAATCACATAAAATCTGGCCGGAAAATTCAATTTTATTGCCATTATCGATTACTATGGTGGTGACCGCACTTTGTTGCATATA
>NW_016928780.1:0-546 GCF_001483705.2 Eufriesea mexicana
AATGCGCTCTAATATACTCTGCTTGGCTCCAGGGATACCAGCAATATTGGTCTCGTCACGTCATGTTCAGTTACACAATGTTTTGGTAGGTTAGATAAGGTCTAGTTGGGTCTGTGTATGTTCGACTTTTGCGCTGTACACTGCAATGAGGTGGACTTCTGCGCCCTGCTTTGCTCTAGTATATTCACCGGGCACCTGGAGAGGCCAGCAGTAGTTGTCTCGGCACGTTAGGTTCAGCTATACTGCGTTTGGATGTGTCACGTTGGTTGTGATTAGGATACCATAATTCAGACTTTTGTGCTATACACTGCTATCTGCAAATTTCTGCGCTCTACTGTGCTCTAATGTGTTCTGCTTGGCTCTGCGGTGTTCAGTAATAGTGGTCACGGCACGTTAGTTTGAGTTAGTTTACGTATCGCTGGGCTTGGTTAGGAAGGTTTGGCTAGGGTTTTCTTGCTTTTGTGCTGTACACTGCTGTTCGGTGCAATTTCGCGCGCTACGTTGCTCTACTATACTCCGCTCGACTATGGGGAGGCGAGCGGTGGG
>NW_016928781.1:0-1256 GCF_001483705.2 Eufriesea mexicana
CCCAAACCTAACCCAAACCAACAGAACATAAACAAAAATAGCCACACTCAACTTGGAGTGCCGCGGCCGCTGCTCCTGGCCTCCCCCAGAGCAAGGAAGAATGTAGTACAGCACAGTAGATCACAGAGATACGCCGATAAGTTGTGTAAAGCACTAAAGTGAAAGTGGCCTATCCTAACCTAACCAAACGTACCCAAATCTAGCCTAGCTCAACCTAACATGGAGTGACCAATATTACTGGCCTCCTCAGAGGCAAGCAGAATATACAGCAGCACACCACAGCGCAGAAATCCTCCGTATTGCAACGTAGTGCACAAGGACCGTAGATATCCTTACCTAACCTTCCTAACCAAACCTGACTAGATGTAACATTACCAAACGTAACGTGCCGAGACCACTATTACTGGCCACCACAGTGCCAAGCTGAGCATATTACAGCACACTAGAGCGCAGTAGTCCACGAAATAGAAGTGCATAGCAGGAGAGTTAAAGCATCCACCCCTAACCTAGCCAAGCATAACATATCCAAGCGTAACCTAACTCTCTTCACGTGACGAGACAAATATTCCTGGCCCACACAGATACAAGCAGACTGTACTAGAGAACCCTTGTGCGCTGAAACCCACTGCATTGCAGTGAATTGCACAAGAGCCATAGATATCATGACCTAACCTGTCCTAAGTAACCAAACGAAACCTAACGCACACTAACGTGCCGCGACCGTCACTCCTAGCATCCGCAAATTTGAGCAGCATTGATCACAGCAATGTAGAGAGCAGAAATCTGCCGAATAGGAGTGTATTTTACAAAAGTCTAGGATACCTTAACACATCCTGGCGTAACCAAACCTAACCAAACTTAGAATAGCTGAACATAACGTGCCGCGACCACAGAACCTGGCCTCCCCAGAGCCAAGTAGAATGTAGCAGGTCACGGTAGATCACAAAAACCCACCGAATAACTGTGTACAGTACGAAAGTCATTAATATCCTAACCAAACTCTACCAAACCTTACCTAACCAATCGTAACCTAACACAAACTGACGTGACACGGCCACTATTGCTCGCTTCCCAAGAGTTGAGCAGATCGTGGTAGAGCAATGTAGAGCGCAGAAATCCACCAAACAGCAGCTTATAGCAGAAAAGTCAAACATATCATGAGCGAACATTCCTTACATAACCTAACGAAACGTAACTTAACGCAAGCTAACGAGCCGAGACCACCATTACTGGCCACCCCAGAGCCAGCCAGAGTA
>NW_016928782.1:0-458 GCF_001483705.2 Eufriesea mexicana
CAGAACCAATCGGAATATACCAGAGCTCCGTAGAATGCAGAAATATGCCGCATTGAAATGCAAAGCACAAAAGTCAAAGATATACAAACCAAACCTGTCCTAACCCAACCGAACCAAACGTAGCCTGACTCAACGTAACGTGCCGATACCACTATTGCTGTCCTTGCCACAGCCAAGCTGAACATATTAGGGCACAGCAGAGTGTAGGAATCCGCCGAATGGCAGTGTATAGCACAAAAGTCAAAGCTATACTCTCCTAACATAACCAATCCTAACATACCCAAACGTAACCTAACTCAACCTACCGTGCTGCGACCACTTCCGCTGGCCTCCCCAGGGTCGATCATAGATTATTAGATCACAGTAGAGCGCAGAAATCGGCCGCATTGCAGTGCGATGTACAAAAGCCGTAAATATCCTAACCTAACCTGACCCAAGCTAACATAACTAAACGTAGC
>NW_016928783.1:0-659 GCF_001483705.2 Eufriesea mexicana
GTTTGAGTTACGCTGGGTTTGGCTAGGTCACGTTTTGTTAGGTTAGGACAGGATTGCTTTGAGTTTTGCGCTATACACTACTATTCGGTAGACTTCTGCGCTCTACTGCGAACAAATATTCCCTGCTTTGATCTCGGAATGCCAGAAATAGTGGCCGCTGCGGGTTATGTTCGGTCAGGTTACGTTTAGGTTACGTTTTGTTAGGTTAGATTTGTTTCGGTTAGGTTAGGATATCTTTGACTTTCGTGCTATGCACTGCCATTCTATCGACCTGTGCGCCCTACTCTCCTCTAATATGCCCTGCTTGGCTCTGGGGAGACCACCAAAGGAGGTCTCGTCTCATTACGTTTAGTTACCCTATGTTTGGTTGCATTGGGTTAGGCCAGGTGAGGTTAGGGTATCTTTGACTGTTGTGCTGTTCACTGATATTCGGTCGATGTCTGTGCACAGCATCGCCCTACTTGCATCTGCCTGTTTCTGGAGAGGCCAGGAATATCGGCCGCGGCAGGTTTGGTTGAGTAAGATTAAGCTGCGTTAAATTCAGCATAGATTATGTTTGGTCAGGATGACTTTGCCCTTTGTCCTATGCACTGCTATCCGGCTGATATCTGCGTTCTGTGTTTCTGTACTAGCATCTCCATGGCTGTGGGGTGGCCAGC
>NW_016928784.1:0-9456 GCF_001483705.2 Eufriesea mexicana
TGTCACTCTAGTATTGCTATAGGATTTTAATCATCATTGAACAGATTAATCCATCGGCTGCAGTGCACTGTTGGTAGATGTTCTTTGCACCGTTCTGTCAACAGCAAATAGCACAAGCCATAGCGGTATTTCACGCTGATGATTCCAAATTGCGTTTCTATTTGCGTCATCAGTGAACAGGGTAACGCAGGGGCAGCAGCACAGTGACTATGGCGATATCATGCATAGTGTTGTCAATTGTTAATATCTCGTGGGACAATGGATATGCATTTTGACGTCCTATAGCTGCTAGAGGATATGAAACATCAATGAACTGCTTAGTCCAACGGCAACAAGCTCTATTGGTGGATCTACTAAGTTCCGTTGTGTCAAATGTAAATAACCCTTGCCATAACAGCGCTACACACTGATCATTCCAGAATAGATTTGGAATATGCAATATCAGCGAACAAATTAGTTATACGGCTGCATTACTGTGCGGATGATTGTACTCGTCACTGTGTTGTCAAATGTTAAAGACGTGATATGCAATGCATTTGAATGATGTAATTTTGGAGATAGTATGGAGCCTAGATCATCATTCAGAAGATTAATTCAACGGCAACTGTGCTATGTGGAGTGTTGTACTAAGCACCGTACTGTCAATTGTAAATATCCCCAGCCATAGCAGAACTATACACAATTTATTCTAGAAATACTATATAATTTACATGATTAATGAACAAAGTCGAATAACAGCTACAGCACCGTGATGATTGCTGCACTCAGAACCGTGTGCTCAATTGTTAATACCTCGAGGGATAATCGATGTGTCTTTTGTCAATGTAGGCTTGCTATAGGATATAAATCATAACGGAACAACCTAATCCAACGGATAATGTGCTCTGCTGGCGGATGTACCAGGCACCGCCCTGTCAGTTTTACATATGTCAAACCATAACCGCACAATGCATTGAATGCTCTGGATTTGCTGTGGAATTTAAATCATCACTGAACAAAGAATCCCAGCGGTTTCGACACAGTGTTGATGGTTGTACTGAGCACAGTGTTGGGAGTTGTTAATATCTCGTGGTATAATGAATCAGTCTTCTGGCATTCTAGAACTGCTATAGAACTTGAGCCATCATTGAACGGACTTACCCAACGGTTACGGTACCGTGATGATGGCTGCTCCCACTAATATGTTGGCAATTGTAAACATCCTGCGCGGAATTGGGTTTGTCCATTGTCATCCCGTAGTTGCTATAGGAATACAAACATCAGTGAACAGAGTAACATAGGGCTACCGTGCTTTATTGATGACCATACACTGTACTATATTGACATATATCAATATCTCCAGATAGAGTGGCTATGCTCAATCGTCACTCCACAATTGCTGCAGATCTAGGATGATAAGCAAACATATCAATTCTCTGGCTATAGTATTGTGTAGATCACAACACTCAGTAGTGTATTGTCATTTGTCAATGTCACAACCGACCCATGTCCTGTATGTTGGTCGTTATAAAGCTGCTATAGAGTATCAATCAACAGAGGTGAGATTGATCCAACAGCGGCAGCACTCTGTCGGTGGACTTAATATGTTCCGTAATGACAGTTTTTAGTATCTGTAACCATAACTGACCCATAGAATGATTATGCTAGAATTGATGTGGAATCTGTGTCGTCAGTCTAAAAATAAATCCAACGGCTACAGTACTGTAGTGATGGCTGTACTCAGTATTTCGTTCTCAATTGTTAATATCTCGAGCGTCATTGGATCTGTATTTTGTCATTCTGGGATTGCTGTAGGATTTAAATCAACAATCCAGATATTCTTCCAACGTCTACAGTGACCTTTTCGTGGCTGTACTACGGACGATACGGCCGTACTTGCCTCTACTCATAACTGATCTATACATTGATTATTCTGTAAGAGCGGCGGAACTTTAGTCAGCAGAGCATAAATTAGTCCAACCGCTACAGTACCTTGGTGTTGGCTGTACTCAGTACTGTTTGACCAAATGCTAACGCATCTAGCGATTGCGGATCTGCTACCTGTCAGACTAGAGTTGCTATAGAATATAAATCGTTAGTGAATAGATTAGTCAAACGGCTACCGTGCTCTGTTGATGACAGTACACTGTACTGTATTGACATATGTCAAGTTCGCCAGCGACAGTTGCTCTGTCAACCTATCATTCTTCAATTGCTGAAGAAATTAGGAGAACTGCAGGCACAGAAATTCACTGGATATAGGATTGTGTAAATCGGAACACTCAGTCCTGTATTGCCATTTTCCAATTCCAATGCCGATATTTGATCTATCCACAGCTTCTTCTAGAATTACTGTAGAATTTAAATCATCAGTGGGGAAATTAATACAACCGCAAGAATGTTCCGTTGATGCCTGTACTGAGTACTGTATTGTCATGTGTCAATGTCGCCAGCCAAGATTTCAATGTCCGTCAACATTCAACATTTGCAGAAGGACTAAGATGATTAAAGAACTGACAAATGGAGTGTCTATTGTGTCCTCTAGGCGACAACAATCAGTGCGCTTCTGTCATTTGTCACTATCACTACACATATATGATCAATCCGTTGACAATTCCAGAATGTCTATGGACATTACATAAACAATGATGAGATTAATCCAACGGTGTCAGTGCTCTCTTGGTGGTTCTAACATGTACCGTGCTGTCTATTGTAAATATCTGTAGCCGTATATGTTCTATGCATTGATTACCTTAGTGTTGCTATGAAAGTCTATTCATGAGTGGATAAACTATGACGACGGCTACAGTAGAGCGATGTCGGTTGTACTGTGTACGGTTTTGTGCACTGTTAATATCTCGAGCGATAAACGATCTGCCTTCTGTCATTCTAGATATGATATAGAATTTATATCATCAGTGACCAGATTAATCAAAAGGATGCTGAGCACTGTTGGTGGATGTACTCTGTACCATTCTGTCAGACGCAAATGTCTCTAGACATAACTGATTTATACGTTGACTATTCTAGGGTTGCTGCGGTACTTCAATCATCAGTGGGCAAAGTATTTCAACGACTACAGTGCTCTGTTGGTGGATATACTAAGCACAGTATTGTCAATCCCAAGCGTCTGTAGCCATAGCTGATTTATCCACCGATTGTTCTGGAAGTATCGTTTAATTTAAATCATCCTGTGAACTGGCTTGTTCAGCGGCTACAGTAACATTTTATGGCTGCACCCAGTAATGCATCGACATATTTGTCAATCTCACTAGCGACAATTGCAATTATGCCTTCATTATTCTAGAACTGCGATAGGACATAAATTATCAGAGAACATATTAATCCAACTACTACTGGGCATTGTTTATGGGTGTTCTAAGTACTGTGCTGTCAACAGTATATATCTCATGCGTTAACTAATGCATTCATTGATTATTCTAGAATCGTTGTTGACTTAAGTCATGAGTGAACAAATTAATCAAACGACTACAGCTCCGTGGCGTTGGCTGTGCTCAGTACTGCTTTGTCAGTTGCTAATATTTCGTGCAATAATGGTTCTGTCATCTGTCATTACATAATTGCTGTAGAATTTAAATCATCGATGGACAGACCATTCCAAGGCAGTCAGTACTCTGTTAGTGGACGTACTGAGTACCGTAATGTCAATTGTTAGCTTCTCGCGCAATGACTGATATGTACATTGGTTATTCTAGGTTTGATTTGGCATGTAAATCTTCAGCGAAAGCACTAATCCAGCGACAGCAATGTTCTGTTGCTGGATGTACTCAGAAATGTATTGCCATATGTCATCTTCTCCAGTGACTCTTGCTGTATTCATTGCTCTTTAGACCATTCCAGAGTAACGTAGATGAGCAGCGGGCAGATTATTTCCAGTGGCTACGGTACTGTGTAGATGTCTGTACTCAGTACCGTTTTGTCAATTATCAACCTGTTGTACGATAATGGATCTGTCCCTTGACGTTCTAGAGTTGCTATAGAATTTAGATCATCAGTGAACACATTAATGTAGCGGATACAGAATTGTGACGATGGCCGTACGCAGTACTTTCTGATCAGTTTCGACAATGGCGTGCGATAATGGATCTGTCACTCGTCATTCTAGGATTGCAACGGTATTTATGTCATCAGCCAATGGATTTATCCACTGTGTATACCATTATGTTGACGTCTACACTGTTTAGTGTATTGTACTTTATCAGAGTATCTAGGGATATTTTGGCCAGCCACTTGTCTTTCCGTCGTTGATGTGGAACACAGATATTCAGTGATTAGATTAACGAAATGGATATAGCATTGTGTGGACAACTCCATCAAGTACTGTATTATCAGTTGCCGATATCAGAAGCGATTATTTATCTATCAACTGATTATGATGAAACTGCTATGAAATTGAAGCTATCAGCGACTAGTTTGGTCAAACGCCTGTCGCACTACGTTGGTGACGGTACGCAGCAGTGTACTGTCAAGTATTATTATCTCTAGCCATAATTCATCCATTTACTAATCATTCTTTATTGCTATGTATTGCAGGTAATCAGTGGATAGATTAGCCCAGTGGTGATAGAAGAGTACAGATGGCTGCCCGTCCTAACGTATTATAAACTGTTAATATCTTTTGCGATAATTGATATGCCTTTTGTCATTCTGGAACTGCAATAAAATATAAACCATCAGTGAACATATTATTCTAAGGGCTACATTCCTGCGTTGGTGGCTATACTCAGTACCCCGTTGTTGATTGAAAATATCTCTGGCGATAATTGATCTATCCATTGACAATCTAGAATCTCGCTAGAAATTAGGTGATGTGCGAATAGAATTATCCAATATATATAGCACGATGTATGCGACTATACTCAGTACTGCGTTATCTATTGTGTACATATGAAGCGATAATTGATGTACGGATTGATCATTAGAGAAGTACTATGCAGCCTAAATAATCAGCGAATAGATTAAGTCTGTGGCAATATTACTTTGTAGACGGCTACAATACTGCGCTGCACTTCTTCAATATCTCCAGCGACAATTTGTCCTACCAGTGATGACTCTCGAATTGCTTTACATATAAGACGATCAGCATAAGTATTCTACCAATGGATGTAGTACAGCGTTGGCTGCAATGCTCAGTAAATAATTGTCAATTGTTAGTATCTCTTGCAATAATTGATATATCCGTTGGTCACTACAGAATTGCTATAGATTATGAGTGGTCCGTCTATAGCTTAAACCAATTTTTATAGAATTGCCCAAATGCCCATTCTCATTACATTATAGTCAGTTCTAGTATCTCTTGCAATAACTTATCCATCGATTGCTCATTATGGAATTTATATAGGACATACATGATCAGTAAATATGTTAATGCATATGATATCTTACTGTGAAGGCATACATGGTTATGTACACCGGTTACTGTATTGTCATTCCATAATATCTATAGCGACAATTAATGTTTCTATTGGTAATTCTAGAATTGTTACAGAAAGTGTGTGTCCAGTTTATAAACAAATACAAGTACTATAGACCTGTTTAGATGCATGCACTCTGTTCTGTATACGCAGTTGTTCATATCTCTACCGAAAATTGACCTATCCATTGATCATCCTAGGATTTCCATAGAATTTATGGCGTATAATTTATACCAATGGCTATGGTACTGAGTTAATTGCTGTACACAGTTCTTTATCTTCAACTGTCAATTTCTCTAGCTATAATGCACCTATCCTGTGATCATTCTGGAATTGCCACGGAAATAAGATGATCAGTATATAGATTGACCCAATGGCTCTAGTACTGTATAGGTGGCAGTACTCGCCACGGTATGGTCAGTGGCTAATGTCTCCAGCGATAATTGACCCATCCAATAGTCCATTCGTCACTGATATAGAATATAGGTCGTCAGTGTATACATGAAAACAATGGTTACAGTGCTTTGTATATGACCATACCATGGACTTTTGTGTCAATTCTAATATTACCAACGACGATTGGTCTATCCACTGGTCATTCGAAAGCTGCTGTAGAAATTATGTTATCCGAGAGTAAATTGTTCCAATGGATATAGTGCTCTGCAGAGGGATATACGTAGTAGTGTATTGTCAATTGTCAATATGCCGAGGGATGTTTGATATACACATTGATAATTCTAGAATTTCTGTGGAGTAAGAATAATAAGTGCATAGATTAACGCATGGGCTTTAGTGTTATGCAGCCGGTTCTACTCATATCATTCCAGAACTACTATGGGACATCAGTGACCTAACCTAACCAATCCAGGATGATTCCTCCGAAGAAGTATATGACCATATACCAAATGCTGTACCTACCTTACCATCGATTGAAGTTATCAGGCATATACGAATCCTCAAAGGAGATAACGATACAGGAGTTGAAGACTTCATTAAGGAATTGGGAGTTGTGTCAATGTGCGTGTAGGAACGGAATAGTTGCTCAAAGCCGATAAGGTCAAGATGAAAAGCCGCATTAGGTATAATAAATGTACGAATAGGGTCATTCGGAAAATTATATGAAGCGCTGCGGGGGAACGTTGCAATTCAAGTCACTACAGAAGTATATAGTGAGAAGTCGCAAAAAATTGAACATGGTAGGGATGAGAGCATCCACAATTTCGATATACACATCAGACGTATACTGAAGAGATTGACGCATTCCATACCTAATGAAAACGCTCGGGCGCTAACCAGACGTACGGTGATGGCAGCAACAGTGAGTAAGTTCAATAGAATAGACCTAAAATGATTCAAGCTGGAAGTCGGATAAACACTTCTAGCAAAGGAGCAAATGCCCCTAATAGAAGCAAAAAAGAAAGCCGCCGATGTACGAAGCTACTTACGTGAAGAACAAGTCGAATGGAAGCAATCAAACGTACACGTGAACTCACAGCGCACGCCCACTCCACGACGTAAATGCGACTCGCAAAGAAATGAAGCGCAAAGAATAGGACTCAGGCGCATAGCTCCCCAACCAGGAATCAGTTTCAGTCGAGTAGAACACACACCGCCCGCAGATGAAACTCAGGCGAAGTGTTTCAAGTGGAACAAAATCGTACATCTAGCTAACCAATGCTCACAATCAGATTTTCCACCAGCCAGCCAACACAACCTACCACCAATCGTGAAACAAATACAGTTAGGAAAAGTCAGCGATCCAGAATTAGAATCATCTTTACTTCTGGAAGATTATTTACTACAGGATTCAATATTCCAAGAGGAAGAGCCGTATAACACACCGACACAGGAGTTTTAGTCAACCTACTGAAAGAGCCGAAAGTTTGCAGCAATATCTTCCCAGCAGACAAACCACAAATTTCTCTCACGGGACAACACAGATACACGACAAACAGTTCATAAGCTTCAAACACTTTCGCCAATCACATAAGATACGCTTAATACTAGATGACTGTCCTGTAATAGAACAAGGTATATTTGGGTAACCACTGCAGGAAAAATACTAATATGAGGTTTTCAGCTACAAAGTTAAGCTCAACGATAACATATTATATTTCCAGATACCTACCGAAGTACAACCAGGAGAAATTAGAGTTGAAACTATCTATCTCTAGGGAACACATACACGAGTAAGCTTCTTCAATTCCGGTGAGACTAGCAGAGAAGTCAAAAACCAAATTTATAATACGCACGAAGCAAGCCAGATAGAAAAATTCAGAACCACAGTAAGTTAAAGTCATATAGAGAAAAACATGCGCGAAACAATAAAAAGACTTTAATTCACTACCTCGATATTTTCAGCCTAGAAGCTGACACTTTACGCAGAACTAATTTAACTAAACACGCCATTGCTCTAGAAGAAAGCAGAATCATCATTATCAAATCACACAGACACCCTGAAGCTTACAAACAGGAAATAGGAGGAGAGATGCCCGAAATGCTGAATAAAGGAAATTATAGAAGAATCAAACTCCACTGAGAATTACCCTGTATGCGTCGTACTTAGGAAAGCCGACGCATTCGAAAAGCAAATATGGCGCACAGCTATTGCTTTTAGAAAATTGAACGAATTAACGGATCAAGACGCGTATCCCCTACTAGACAATGACGGTATTCTATCTCAGACGGGAAATGCCAAATTTATTTCCGCCCATGATATACCCTCCTGTGTTCGCAAAATACCAATGCATGCATCATCAAAGAAATATACAGAATTTATCACACCGTAGGGATACTTCCATTTTAGCCGCATGACACTTGGATTGAAAGATGTCCCGCAAAATTCCAACGCAGGATGGATACGGCGCTTAAGGGATTGATTAACAAGCGTTGGCCTGTCTACCTTGATGACATTACGATATTTGGCGATACAATAGGGATACATATCTAGAATTCTGCAATTGTGCTCCAACCAATTAGAGAACTCGGATTTAAAACCCATCCGGATAAATTTGAATTATTGAAACATGAATTAGAGTACCTTTGCCATTTAGTCACAGGTGATGCAAAGAAACCAAATCCTAAAAAGATATACGCAATGAAAAACTTCAAAATTCCAACTAACCCAACCGAAATCAAGACATATTTCGGACTATCTGGACATTGCAGTAAATTCATTAAAAACGTTTCAAAAATTGCTAAACCCCTGACAGCTTCGGTAAAGAAAGAGGCATCGTTCTATAGGGTGGACAAACAACAGAACAGCTTTGACTCGTTAAAGAGCGCCTTATGCGAAGTACCAGCACAGACATACCCTGACTATAACATACCCTGCACGTTAACGACAGATGCAAGTAACGACGGACTAGGTGCCCTTCAAACCCAGGACAGCCATCCATGTTGCTGTAATCCTGCACGCTGAATCCACTTCAGAAGGACCATTCCACGGCCGAAAAATGATGGCTCGCTAACGTCTGGGCAGTACAAGGACAAAGGCAGTGCTAGATAGGACGAAAATTCCTAGTGAGAACTGATCCCCAAGCACTAAAATGGCTGCATAATTGCAGACACCTCATCATGCTCAATGAGATGGAGACTAAGGTTAGAGGAATATGAACATGAAATCGACTATACTAAAGGAAATGTAATACAGCCGCACAAGCACTACCTAGAATACACATAATAACACAACCATTAGCAGCCGACGAAGCAAGCAACATAGATCACATACAGGAATTTGTCAAGTGGGAAAGAGAAACAGATTTGTCTGCTCGGTCAGAGATAATTCTCAACGCTCACACATTCTGTCATCCAGCAAAAATGAAATTAGGCATTTATGACAAAATTAAATGGCTAATGGAATTATGCCACATAGCTAAAAACCAGAACAAAATAGTAATAGGGGCAACACAATTACTGAAATGGAAAAGAACCGCGTTAAAATCTTGTTGATGTACATAAAACATAAAATCTGATCGACCCAATATGCTTGGGAACCGTTTAAGGACCTAACACCTGGAGGAATAGAAACAGTGATACAGCA
>NW_016928785.1:0-898 GCF_001483705.2 Eufriesea mexicana
CAGAGCATACCAGAATACACTAGAGCACAGTAAAGTGCCCAATCCCGCCGCAATTCAGTGAAATACACAAATGTCAGAGATAACCTAACATAACCTGACCTAACCTAAACTAACCGACGGTAGCGTAACTCAACATAACGTGCCGAAACCATAATTGCTCTCTTTCCCAGGGTCACGCTGAACATTTTAGAGCAGAGTAGTGGGCATTAATCCACAGAAAGGCAGTGCTTAGGACAAATCTCGTCCCTAAACGCTCCTAACGTAACGAATCGTAACATACGCGAAATTAACCTAATTCAACCTAACGTGCCGCAACCGCTATTGCTGGTCTCCCCATCGCCAAGCAGAACATATTAGAGTAGCGTAGAGCGCAGAAAGCCATATAATCGCAGTGTACAGCAGAGAAGTCAGATATGACCACGCCTATCCCAAACAGACATATCCCAACCTGACATAATCATATCCAAGCTCAACATAAAGTGCCGCGGCCACTATTGCTTGACTCCACAGGGGAAAGCAGAGCGCACGAGCGGAGAGTTGAATGCAGAAATCCTTAGGATCGTAGAGTATATCAGAAAAGTCAAAACCACCATCCCCTAACCGAACCAATCGTAACATAGCCAAACGTAACGTAACCGAACCTAGCATAACCCAACCTAACGCGCGGAGACTACGCCTGCCTGACTTCCCAGAGCCAAGCAGAGTTTACCAGAGCACAGTAGAGCGCAGTAATCCACCGCATTGCAGTGTGTAGCAGAGAAGACGAAGGAAACCCAACCTAACCTGCCCTAACCTAACCTAACCAAACGTAGAATAACTAAACGTAGCCAGCCGTGACCTCTATTGCTGGATTTCACAGAGCCAAGCAGAAAATGTTACAACACAGTTGAGAACAGAA
>NW_016928786.1:0-531 GCF_001483705.2 Eufriesea mexicana
TAGGTTCAGTTAGGTCACATTCGTTTGTGTCATGTGTGGCTAGGTTAGGATAGGATATCTTTGACTTTTGTGCTGTTCACGGCACTTCGATGGACTTCTGCGCTCTGCTGTGCTCTAGTATGCTCTGCATGGCACTGTGGAAGCCGGTAATAGTAGTGTCGGCATGATAGTTTGCGATAAGGTATGTTCGGTTAGGTTACGTTTGCTATGTTTAGGTTCCTGTAGCTTCGATTTTTCGGATACACAATGCGATTTTAAGGGTTCCTGCGCTCTACTCGCCTCCATTATACCGCGCTTCGCTCCGTGGAGGACAGCAATACCGGTCGCCGCAAGCTATGTTGTGTTATAATACGTATGGTTGGGCGAGGTTCGATTAGGTTTTGTTGGGATAGCTTTGGCTTATGTGCTCCACACAGATACTCCATGGACTTTTGTGCTCTACTGCGCTATAATTCTGCTTGTCCTGGAGGAAGCCGGCAACAGAGGTCGCAACACTATAGGCTTAGTTACTCTACGTTTGGTTATGCAAGG
>NW_016928787.1:0-531 GCF_001483705.2 Eufriesea mexicana
AAAATGTCAATAAAATTGAAATTCCCAGCAATATTCTACAGTATTGCATTGGCTACAACGCGCCAATGGGATATTACCTCCTTGTTTATGTCAGAAAGTTAGCTCACCACGATATTAGCCGAAAATGTCAATATAATTGAATATCCGAGCCAGATTCTACAGCATTGCAATGGCTATAGCACGTCAATAGAGTCCCCCCTCCTTATTTATGAAAGAAAGCAAGCTCACCACGATATTAGCCGAAAATGTCAATACAAATCTATTTTCCACCCAGATTCTATAGCACTGCAATGGCTATAGCACGCTAATATTATCCTACCTCCTTGTTTATCGATGATAGCTAGCTCTCCACGATATTAGTCAAAAATGTCATTAAAATTGTACATTCCAGACAGATTCTATAGCATTCCAGTGGCTATACCACGATCGCCAATAGGTTCTTTCCTCGTTATTTATGCAAGAAAGTTAGTTCGCCACGATATTAGACGAAAATGTCAATAAAATTGAATTTTCCAGCCTGATTCTATAGCA
>NW_016928788.1:0-561 GCF_001483705.2 Eufriesea mexicana
GGCGGAGGCTGCAAGCGCGGCGACGGAGGGCGGCGTGCGCACTGCCGGATGTGTTAACGCGTTTGACATCCGCCTTCGCGAGCGACCATGTACCTACGGCCGGGGAGACCGTCTCTCTCTCCCGTTGTAACCTGGGTCAGGGTAACCACGAGCTGACGTGTGGGGGCCCGTCGGTTCGAGGGACCGCGGTCTGGGCGCATGGCTTCGCGTGATGGTCGCCCGGCGTCCGCAGGGTATGCGTCCGCTGCGGTGCGCTGGTATGCGTGTTGTGTGCGTGTGAGTGTGTGTGTGTATGCCTGTAAACGACCCGTCTCGCGCGCATGGACATGATTGTTTCGGGTGCGATTACCCGTCGCGCCGGGATGGAACTGCGGTTGCGTCGCGGGGGCGTCCTGGCAATTGCGTCGCCGCGAAGTCCAGGGCGCACCGAAATGCGAAGGGCTGGCATTGGAGGTTTTAGTGGGTAAAAATCCCACATAACCCCGCCCCCTCCCCTATGGGGGCCGGGTACCTTTGGAAGATTTCCCCCACGTGAAAAAGAAAGATAGGGTAACCTTAACT
>NW_016928789.1:0-981 GCF_001483705.2 Eufriesea mexicana
GTGCCCTAATATGCCCTGCTTTGCTCTGGGGATGCCAGAAATAGTAGCCGTCGCGCGTTAGGTATACTTAAGTTACGTTTGGTAAGGTTACGGAAGCATAGGTTAGGTTTGGATATCATTGACCTTTCAGCTATTCACTGCCATATTGTTGGTTTCTGCGATCCACTCTCCACTAATACGATCTACATGGAGATGGGGAGGCCAGCAATAGTGGTCTAGAGAAGTTATGCTATGTTAAGTTACGTTTGGATATGTTGCGCTTGGTAAGGACAGTGTAGAGTCACGCAGTCTCTACTCGGTGGAGAGTACCTTGAGATACTCAAATTCACTGCAGTCTGTATTTCCTATTCGATTCTCAATAACGTGTAACTCTCGCAATCACAACTCTCGGTCTCAACTCTCTCATGGACCACCTCAACTTTCTAATGACTATCTCAACACGCTGCCTATCTTCCAGAGACGGCCCTTCTAAGCCCGTCTGTAAGGCAAGAGCCTCCCCCGAAGGAGAAAAAAGATGCCTCCACGTAACGCACGGGGGTGAAATGAATTCCTCCTCCGGGTTTGGCTCTCCGAAGAGTCAACCGCACGGGGACCCATTCCGAGAGGTGCCCACGGACGCGTTACCCACGGTTTACAATCGAGAAAACCGGGGCTGAGCGAGGCAACCACATATGGCCTGGCGCCAGTTTCCCCAGGCTCGTCCGGCCGCCAGCCGCTAACTGGACCTCTAACCAGGGGAAATCAGAAAATATCCTACAATAAGATGGGAAAAATTCGACTTTTGTGTTATACACTGCTCTTCGGACGATTCCTCTGCTCTTCGTTGCTCTACTATACTCCACTCGACTCTGGGGAGGCCAGTAAGCTCTACTATACTCCACTCAACTCTGGGGAGGCCAGTAATGGTGTCCGTGGCAAGATAGGTTGGGTTAGGTTAGGCGTGGTTAGGGTAGGTTAGGCTAGTTTTGGCAAGGATGTCTT
>NW_016928790.1:0-590 GCF_001483705.2 Eufriesea mexicana
CGTTTCGTTTGGTTAGCTTAGGACAAGTTTGGTTAGAATAGCTACGACTTTCGTGCTATAAACCACTGTGTGGTGGATTCCTGTGATCTCCTATGGTCTAATACTCTCTGCTTGGCTCTGGGGCGCCAGCAGCAGTGGTCTCCTCACCTTATGTTGAGTTATGCAACGTTCGGTTAGGTTAGGTTAGGTCAGGTTATGTTATGGTTTCTACAGCTAGTTTCTACAGCTTTTGCTCTCTTCACCGCAGTGCGGAGGATTTCTGCGCTCTACTGTACCATAGTCCATTCTACTTGTCTGTCTGGATGCCAGCCATTATGGTCTCATCATGTTAGGTTGAGTTAGACTACGTTTGGTTATGTTACATTTGACTGGGTCAGGATAGGCTACATTGATATTTGTGCTATTCACTAATATTCGGGGGATTTCGGCACTCGAATGTGTTCTTATATGCTCTGCTTGGCTCTGCGAGGGCAGCGATATTGGTCTTCCCACGCTACGTTTACTTACACTACGTTCGGATATGTTAAGTTGGGCAAAGTTAGGTCAGGCTACGTTTGACTTCTGTGCTACACACTGCAATGCTGTGGATT
>NW_016928791.1:0-722 GCF_001483705.2 Eufriesea mexicana
CGCGGTGAGCTAACTTTATTGCATAAATAAGGAGGGTAGGTTCTACTGGCGTGCTATAGCCATTGCAATGCTGTAGAATGTGTCTGAAAAACTCAATTTTATTGACATTGCCGGCTAACATCGTGGTGAGCTAACTTTCTTGCATAAATGAGGAGGAAATATTAAATTCACATGCTATAGCCTTCGCAATGCTATAGAGTCTGGCTGGAAAGTTCAATTTTATTGACATTTTCCACTAATATTGTGGTGAGTTAACTTGCTTGCGTAAATTCGGAGGAGAGAATCTATTGGCGAGCTGTAGCCATTGGAGTCCTGTAGAATCTGGCTGGAAAGTTCAATTTTGTTGACATTTTCGACTAATATCGTGGTGAGCTAACTTCCTTGCATAAAGAAGGAGGAAAGATCCTACTGGCGTGCTGTAGCCATTGCAATGCTGTAGAATGTGTCTGAAAAACTCAATTTTATTGACATTTCCGGCTAACATCGTGGTGAGCTAACTTTCTTGCATAAATGACGAGGAAGAATTCAATTCACATGCTATAGCATTCGCAATGCTATAGAATCTGGCTGGAAAGACTTAATGTAATTTTCAACTTATATTGTGGTGAGTTAGCTTGCTTGCATAAATAAGGTGGAAAGATTCTGTTCGCGTGCTATACCCATTGCAATGCCGTAGAATCTGAAAGGAAAATTCAATTTTATTGACATTTTCGACTAATATC
>NW_016928792.1:0-562 GCF_001483705.2 Eufriesea mexicana
TATAAGCTGCCATAGCTTGGTGATTAGATCGCCTATCGCCTGCAATCCAATGGCATGTACCGCCAGATACTTGCCAGGGAAAAGGTATATTCAATATCTGTAATCTGTTATAGCTTCGTGAATAGATCGCCTAACGCCTTCAATCCAATGGCAAGTACTGCCATCTACTTGCCAGAGGATAGGTCCATTCAAAATCTATTATATGTTGTAGCTTGTTTAATAGGTCGCCTAACGTCTGCAACCAATGGCATCTACAGCCATCTACTTGCCAGAGGATAGGTCCATTCAAAATCTATTATATGTTGTAGCTTGTTTAATAGGTCGCCTAACGTCTGCAACCAATGGCATCTACAGCCATCTACTTGCCAGAGAATAGGTCTACTCAATACATATAATCTGTTATAGCTCGGTGAATAGGTTCCCTAACGCCTTCAACCAATGGCAAGTACAGCCATCTACTTGCCAGAGATTAGGTCTTATCAATATCTATAACCTCCTTCAGCTTGGAGAATAGATCGCCTAACGCCTTCAATCCGATGGCAAATACAGCCATCTACATGCC
>NW_016928793.1:0-2487 GCF_001483705.2 Eufriesea mexicana
CGAAGCTAAAAAGTGTATTGCACGTACCAGTGCTGAATTCCTATTTACTCTCTGTAGCGAAGAAAGCTGACCATAGCTACGATGTTGATTGCAATAAACATGAAGGAATAGTATACAACAAATAAGGTGGAATTCAAGTGACCGCGATAAGAGGACAAAACGCGAATTATGTGAGGATATCTATACACATTGATAGGACTGCTGTAGTATCAAAAGCGAATGAGGTCCGGCACAAACGATTAGGACACGCAAACAAGAAGTCGTGGAAGAAATGAGAAGAAAATATCAGGAGTTATGAATGGATATTACATGCAGAATGGGATGCGAACCATGTGTACGTGGAAAAGCATGTATGAAGCCACATACGCGACATAATGCTGTATGGACGAAGCGTATTTTAGAACTATAGCATACAGATTTGATAGGTCCAGCCAAACCCTCGTTTTATGCAAAGATAAGTTGTGTATTATGTGTCGCCGATGATTATTCGAGAATGATGTCTATATAACTCCCGAGGGATAAAGTTGAATCCGCTGAAGAATTGAAAAGGAAATGGAGGGTCAAACGGAACGACGTTCGTAGATGAATGGGTCAGACAAATGTGGGGAATATTTAGAACAAGAATAAAAGAGATGATTTGATTCAAAAGGAAATGTTCACGAATTGAGTCCTCCCATGACACCTGATTGTAACGGAATTGCGTAAAGAGCGAACAGGAAAATCATCGAAGCAACCAGGACGATAATGGTAGATACAAAATTAAGTCTCATTTTTGGGTAGGCGCATCCAATACAGCTGTATATTATCGAAATAGGAATAAATCGCTGGAACATGGTAAACACATGAGGTTTGGTTCAAGAAACTACCTTACATGAGGCACATGCTACGATTTGTGTGTATGGCGTATTTAAAATGTGAAGGAGAATGTCAGAAGAAATTTGAGGTGAAGACAGGGGGATTATTTGTGGGATAAAGCAAGAGTAATACATACCGGGTACACATACCAGAAACAAGAAATATGGAGTGACTGTGATTAAGGTTTGAAGAAGGATGGAACTGATCTGACATGCTTTGGTACAAAGAAGGAAAAGGTGAAAAATGAAAACCTAATCCCCGTTAATTTTAATGCAGCAAAAGATGAAGACGTTAACGGGGCTCCTCAAGAAAGATTCGAAGACGAAGGACAATTAAGAATTGGAATGTATGACGAGGAAAGTGCCAGTGAAGGAGAAAGCAGCGATTATAGAGATACAGGAAATGAAATTGACAACGATGTATATAAGACTGTAGAGCAAAAGAATGAAATTAAAGAAACAACTATATAACGATCAGAACCTTCAACCAGAGAAAAGCCTGGAAGACCGAGGGTTATGACGAAGGGAGCAATTTAAGTAATAGGATTTCCGAGAAGACGTGTTTAAAGAAAATTGGATGAACAAAGGGACGTAAGAATATCCCCAACAATTAAAAATCAAAAAGCAACGGGAAGAAGCATCAAGTGTGGCATGTAATGTATCGACCGAAATATAAGAAATGTGATTAAGTGTAAGTGGATATTTAACGTAAATGAAAATTATGAGACATCAGAGAGGAGATACAAGGCACGATTAGTGACATTATGTTGTGCTCAAGGACATTGATTAGGAGACGAAGGAACATTCTCTCCGAAAATTACAATGGCCACAATGCAATTTTTATTCAGCATATACGCAGAATATGAAAGAAAAATCAATAGTTATGGCGCAAAAACTGAATTCTTGCAGGGAACTTTGGACGAATAATTGCACGTGGAAATGACTGATGGCATTAAGAAGAAAACGGGACGTATCTGTTAACTAAAGCTGTGTATCTATGAGCTGAAAGAGAAAATAGGTGCTGGAGTAAGTATTTAACTGATTCTTTATTACAGGTTGGTTTAAAACAGTGTGTGCATGATACATGTCTATTCCTTATAAGAAAAGGGAACACTATTCTATACTGTGGTATACACATGGATGATATGACCATAGGCGGTAGTGAAGATCTCTTTGAAGGAAAATATCTTAATATATTCAAGGGTCACATCGAATTAAAGAACCTTGGAGTAAGTGAACAATTATTGGGAATAGAATTAAATAACTAAGGTCAAAAATTAATCGTTAGGCAATAAAGTTATATGAAACATACATTGAATGCATATGGAATGTGTGATTGTATTGCGGTATGTACGCTTATTGATGTAAATCAGAAATTGAGCGAAGATGATGGCAGACAGATGAGCGTTGACGAAAATTACCAAGTGCTGCTAGGAAGATTAATGTACCTCATGCTACCGACGAGACCCGATATTTCATTTGCACAAAGTTGTTCACCACAATTTATCAAAACTCCAAGTACACTGCACATGAACGCATTGAAGAGAGAACTCCGATAATTGAAAGGGACAATAAACTAACAAACGGCATATGGGAACACAAATCAGAAGAAAAGATTGAATTGTCACAC
Source organism: Eufriesea mexicana (assembly GCF_001483705.2). Classification (NCBI taxonomy): domain Eukaryota; kingdom Metazoa; phylum Arthropoda; class Insecta; order Hymenoptera; family Apidae; genus Eufriesea; species Eufriesea mexicana. The sequence goes on from NW_016928793.1 coordinate 2,485, forward strand.
AGA
>NW_016928794.1:0-343 GCF_001483705.2 Eufriesea mexicana
ATGTAATGTTGGATTGATGTATGGATGGATGGATATATGTGTGTATGCATGTATGGATGGATGAATATATGGATGGATGAGAGTACGGACGAATGGATTTATGGATGTACGGATTTATGTATGCATGTATGTATGGATTTTTGGATGGTGGTAAGGATGGATGGATGGACACATGGATGGCTGGTTGTACGCATGGATGAATGTATAGACGCATGTATGGTTGTATGTATGGATGTATGTATGGATGTATATCTGGATGTATATATGGATGTCTGTATGGATGTATGCAGGAATGTATGTAGGGATGTTTGTATGGATGTGAGTATGGATGTATGTATGGGTC
>NW_016928795.1:0-694 GCF_001483705.2 Eufriesea mexicana
GTTGTCGGCTCGTTAGATTGAGTTCTGATACGTTGGGCTGTGCTACGTTTGGTTAGGTTAGGATAGGATAGCCCTGACTTTTGTCCTATAAACTGCGATTCTATGGATTACTGCGCCCAGCTATCATGTAATATGTTCTGCACAGCTCTGGGGAGTGCAGCAATAGATGTCCAGGCACGTTAGGTTGTGTTAAGTTACGCTTTGTTATGGTATGTTCGGTTAGGTTAGGATTGGACAGCTTTCCCTTCTGCGCTGTACGCCGCCATTCGGTAAGTTTCTGTGCTCTACTTTGCTCTGCTATGCCCTGCTCGGCTCTGCGGAGGCCAGCAACAGTGGTCGCTGTACGATAGTTTTGATTAAATTACGCTTGGTTCGGTTTAGTTAGGCTAGGTTTGGTTAGGAAGTCTTTGACTTTTGAGATGTACAGTGCAATTCGGTGGGTTTCTGCGCTCTTGTGTTCCCGAGTACGTTTCACTTGACTCTGGGGATCCAGCGATCGTGATCCAGGCACGCCATGCGTAGCTACGCTTCGTATGGTTATGTTAGGTTTGGTCCTGAAATGTCCTTATATCCGTCACGTTTGAGCTATACACTGCAATGCGTCGGATTTCTGGGCTCTGCTGTGCTCTAGTAAACTCTGCTTGGCTCTGGTTGGGGCAGCAATAGTGGTGTCGTCGCGTCAGCTTAAGTTATG
>NW_016928796.1:0-1449 GCF_001483705.2 Eufriesea mexicana
TTGCTGAACTCTCCAGAGCCAGTCACAAAATACTAGGGCGCAGTAGAGCGCAGAAATCCGCCTCATTGCAGCGTAAATCGCTAAAGTCAAAGCTACCCTAACCTAACCTGACCTAACCAAACCTAATCAAACGAAGCCGAACTCAACGTAATGTTCCGACACCACCGATGCTATCCTTCCCAGAGCCAAGCTGAACATAGTAGAGCGCGATAGAGTGCAGAAATCCGCCAAATGGCAGCATACACCGCAAAAGACAAAGCTATCCTCCCCTAACCGAACCAACCGCAGCATAACCAAACGAAGCCTAACTCAGCCTAGCTTGCCGTGGCCACCATTGCTGGCATGCCTAGAGCCAGGCGGATGACACTAGAGCTCATTATAGCGCAGGATTTCAACGTATACCAGTGTATTGCACAAAAGTCCGAGCTATCCTGTCCTAACATAACGAAACGTGACGTAACTAAACGTAAACTTACTCAACCGAATGTGGCACGACCACAATTGCTGGAATACCAGAGACAAGCAGAGGCTTGTACAGAAATGCATAGCGCAGATGCCGACCGAATAGCAGTTTATAGCACAGAAGTCAATGGCATCCTATCCAAATTTTACCTAACCCAACATAACCGAGCTTAACCTATCTCATCCAAGCATGCCACGACCGCTATTGCTGGTGTCCCAAGATTCAAGCAGGTGCTAGAAGAGCAATGCAGCGCACAGATATCGTCCGAATAGAAGTGTAGAGCAGAAAAATCAAAGTTATTTTAACCAAACCTGTCCTAACCTAGCCAAGCAAAGCTTAACATAACTCAACCTCGCGTGCCGAGATCACTACTTCTGTCCTCCTCAGAGTCGAGCAGAGAACATTAGAGCGCAGTAGAGCGCAGAAATCCACCAAAATGCAGTGTATAGCACGAAAGTGAAAGCTATCCCGTCCTAACCTAACCAAACCTAGCATAACGTAGCGTAACCTGACTCAAGCTAACGTACCGCGGCCACTACCGACCGGTGTCCACACCTGGACCATGCAGAACACCTTCGAGGAGAGTAGGACGAAGGAATCCATAGAATTGCAGCGTACAGCAGGAGAGTCAAAGTCATCCAAACCTTACCCATGATGGCATAAACTAACGAAACCTGACCAAGCTCAACGTAACGTGCCGCGACCACTACAGCTGTCATCCCCAGATTCTAGCAGATTGGAGTAGAGCACAGTGGAGGACAGGAATCCTCCGGATAGCGGTGCATAGCGCAAAAGTCACAGCTACCATATCCGAACCTATCCAAACGTAATATAAACGAACGCAACGACACTAAACCTAACGTGCCGCTACCACTAGTGCCAGCTCCCCCAGAGACAAGCAGAATATGGTCGAGCACAGCAGAGCACAGTAGGCCATAGAATATCGGTGTTGAGCGCACATGTCAAAGCTATCCTGACATAACTCA
>NW_016928797.1:0-271 GCF_001483705.2 Eufriesea mexicana
TACAACAGATTATATAGTTTGAATAGACCTATTCTATGGCAAGTAGAAGGCTGTACTTGCATTATATTGAAGGCGTTTGGCGATCTATTCACCAAGCTACAACAGATTATAGATTTTGAATAGACCTATTCTCTGGCGAGTAGATGGCAGTACTTGCCACTAGATCGAAGGCGTTAGGCGATCTATTCACCATTCTATAACAGGTTATATATTTTGAATTGACCTATTAACTGGAAATTAGATGGCTGTACGTGCCATTGGTTTGAAGGCG
>NW_016928798.1:0-4263 GCF_001483705.2 Eufriesea mexicana
AGAGAATAGGTCTAGTCAGAACATATAACCTGTAATATCTTGGTGAATAGATCGTCTAACGCCCTCATACCAATGGCAAGAACAGCCATCTACTTGCCAGAGAATATGTCTATTCAAAATCTATAATCTGTTGGAGCTTGGTGAGTAGATCGCTTAACGCCCTCAATCCAATGGCAAGTACAGCCATCTACTTAGATCGCCTAACGCCTTCAATCCAATGACAAGTACGGGCATCCACTTGCCAGATGATATATCTATACTAAATCTATATTGTGTTATATCTTGGTGAATAGATCGTCTAACGCCCTCATACCAATGGCAAGAACAGCCATCTACTTGCCAGAGAATATGTCTATTCAAAATCTATAATCTGTTGGAGCTTGGTGAGTAGATCGCTTAACGCCCTCAATCCAATGGCAAGTACAGCCATCTACTTAGATCGCCTAACGCCTTCAATCCAATGACAAGTACGGGCATCCACTTGCCAGATGATATATCTATACTAAATCTATATTGTGTTATATCTTGGTGAATAGATCGTCTAACGCCCTCATACCAATGGCAAGAACAGCCATCTACTTGCCAGAGAATATGTCTATTCAAAATCTATAATCTGTTGGAGCTTGGTGAGTAGATCGCTTAACGCCCTCAATCCAATGGCAAGTACAGCCATCTACTTAGATCGCCTAACGCCTTCAATCCAATGACAAGTACGGGCATCCACTTGCCAGATGATATATCTATACTAAATCTATATTGTGTTATATCTTGGTGAATAGATCGTCTAACGCCCTCATACCAATGGCAAGAACAGCCATCTACTTGCCAGAGAATATGTCTATTCAAAATCTATAATCTGTTGGAGCTTGGTGAGTAGATCGCTTAACGCCCTCAATCCAATGGCAAGTACAGCCATCTACTTAGATCGCCTAACGCCTTCAATCCAATGACAAGTACGGGCATCCACTTGCCAGATGATATATCTATACTAAATCTATATTGTGTTATATCTTGGTGAATAGATCGTCTAACGCCCTCATACCAATGGCAAGAACAGCCATCTACTTGCCAGAGAATATGTCTATTCAAAATCTATAATCTGTTGGAGCTTGGTGAGTAGATCGCTTAACGCCCTCAATCCAATGGCAAGTACAGCCATCTACTTAGATCGCCTAACGCCTTCAATCCAATGACAAGTACGGGCATCCACTTGCCAGATGATATATCTATACTAAATCTATATTGTGTTATATCTTGGTGAATAGATCGTCTAACGCCCTCATACCAATGGCAAGAACAGCCATCTACTTGCCAGAGAATATGTCTATTCAAAATCTATAATCTGTTGGAGCTTGGTGAGTAGATCGCTTAACGCCCTCAATCCAATGGCAAGTACAGCCATCTACTTAGATCGCCTAACGCCTTCAATCCAATGACAAGTACGGGCATCCACTTGCCAGATGATATATCTATACTAAATCTATATTGTGTTATATCTTGGTGAATAGATCGTCTAACGCCCTCATACCAATGGCAAGAACAGCCATCTACTTGCCAGAGAATATGTCTATTCAAAATCTATAATCTGTTGGAGCTTGGTGAGTAGATCGCTTAACGCCCTCAATCCAATGGCAAGTACAGCCATCTACTTAGATCGCCTAACGCCTTCAATCCAATGACAAGTACGGGCATCCACTTGCCAGATGATATATCTATACTAAATCTATATTGTGTTATATCTTGGTGAATAGATCGTCTAACGCCCTCATACCAATGGCAAGAACAGCCATCTACTTGCCAGAGAATATGTCTATTCAAAATCTATAATCTGTTGGAGCTTGGTGAGTAGATCGCTTAACGCCCTCAATCCAATGGCAAGTACAGCCATCTACTTAGATCGCCTAACGCCTTCAATCCAATGACAAGTACGGGCATCCACTTGCCAGATGATATATCTATACTAAATCTATATTGTGTTATATCTTGGTGAATAGATCGTCTAACGCCCTCATACCAATGGCAAGAACAGCCATCTACTTGCCAGAGAATATGTCTATTCAAAATCTATAATCTGTTGGAGCTTGGTGAGTAGATCGCTTAACGCCCTCAATCCAATGGCAAGTACAGCCATCTACTTAGATCGCCTAACGCCTTCAATCCAATGACAAGTACGGGCATCCACTTGCCAGATGATATATCTATACTAAATCTATATTGTGTTATATCTTGGTGAATAGATCGTCTAACGCCCTCATACCAATGGCAAGAACAGCCATCTACTTGCCAGAGAATATGTCTATTCAAAATCTATAATCTGTTGGAGCTTGGTGAGTAGATCGCTTAACGCCCTCAATCCAATGGCAAGTACAGCCATCTACTTAGATCGCCTAACGCCTTCAATCCAATGACAAGTACGGGCATCCACTTGCCAGATGATATATCTATACTAAATCTATATTGTGTTATATCTTGGTGAATAGATCGTCTAACGCCCTCATACCAATGGCAAGAACAGCCATCTACTTGCCAGAGAATATGTCTATTCAAAATCTATAATCTGTTGGAGCTTGGTGAGTAGATCGCTTAACGCCCTCAATCCAATGGCAAGTACAGCCATCTACTTAGATCGCCTAACGCCTTCAATCCAATGACAAGTACGGGCATCCACTTGCCAGATGATATATCTATACTAAATCTATATTGTGTTATATCTTGGTGAATAGATCGTCTAACGCCCTCATACCAATGGCAAGAACAGCCATCTACTTGCCAGAGAATATGTCTATTCAAAATCTATAATCTGTTGGAGCTTGGTGAGTAGATCGCTTAACGCCCTCAATCCAATGGCAAGTACAGCCATCTACTTAGATCGCCTAACGCCTTCAATCCAATGACAAGTACGGGCATCCACTTGCCAGATGATATATCTATACTAAATCTATATTGTGTTATATCTTGGTGAATAGATCGTCTAACGCCCTCATACCAATGGCAAGAACAGCCATCTACTTGCCAGAGAATATGTCTATTCAAAATCTATAATCTGTTGGAGCTTGGTGAGTAGATCGCTTAACGCCCTCAATCCAATGGCAAGTACAGCCATCTACTTAGATCGCCTAACGCCTTCAATCCAATGACAAGTACGGGCATCCACTTGCCAGATGATATATCTATACTAAATCTATATTGTGTTATATCTTGGTGAATAGATCGTCTAACGCCCTCATACCAATGGCAAGAACAGCCATCTACTTGCCAGAGAATATGTCTATTCAAAATCTATAATCTGTTGGAGCTTGGTGAGTAGATCGCTTAACGCCCTCAATCCAATGGCAAGTACAGCCATCTACTTAGATCGCCTAACGCCTTCAATCCAATGACAAGTACGGGCATCCACTTGCCAGATGATATATCTATACTAAATCTATATTGTGTTATATCTTGGTGAATAGATCGTCTAACGCCCTCATACCAATGGCAAGAACAGCCATCTACTTGCCAGAGAATATGTCTATTCAAAATCTATAATCTGTTGGAGCTTGGTGAGTAGATCGCTTAACGCCCTCAATCCAATGGCAAGTACAGCCATCTACTTAGATCGCCTAACGCCTTCAATCCAATGACAAGTACGGGCATCCACTTGCCAGATGATATATCTATACTAAATCTATATTGTGTTATATCTTGGTGAATAGATCGTCTAACGCCCTCATACCAATGGCAAGAACAGCCATCTACTTGCCAGAGAATATGTCTATTCAAAATCTATAATCTGTTGGAGCTTGGTGAGTAGATCGCTTAACGCCCTCAATCCAATGGCAAGTACAGCCATCTACTTAGATCGCCTAACGCCTTCAATCCAATGACAAGTACGGGCATCCACTTGCCAGATGATATATCTATACTAAATCTATATTGTGTTATATCTTGGTGAATAGATCGTCTAACGCCCTCATACCAATGGCAAGAACAGCCATCTACTTGCCAGAGAATATGTCTATTCAAAATCTATAATCTGTTGGAGCTTGGTGAGTAGATCGCTTAACGCCCTCAATCCAATGGCAAGTACAGCCATCTACTTACCAGAGAATAGGTCTACTCAATACCAATAATCTGTTATAGCCTGGAGAATATTTCGCATGACGCCTACAATCCAATGACAAGTACGGGCATCCACTTGCCAGATGATATATCTATACTAAATCTATATTGTGTTATATCTTGGTGAATAGTTCGCCCAACACCTTCAATCCTATAGCAAGC
>NW_016928799.1:0-528 GCF_001483705.2 Eufriesea mexicana
ATAGCTACAGCACTCCAGTAGTATCTTTCCTCCTTATATATCCAAGAAAGCTAGGTCTCCACGGTATCAGCCGAAAATGTCAATAAAATTGAATTTTCCAGCCAGACTCTAGAGCATTGCAACGGCTATTGCCCGCCAATATAGTCTTTCCTACTTATTTATGCATGAAAGTTATCTCACCACGATATTAGTCGAAAATGTCAATGAAATTGTATTTTACAGCAAGTTTCTATAACATTGCAATGGCTATGGCACGCCAATACAGTCCTTCCTCATTATTTATGCAAGAAAGTTAGCTCACCACGATATTAACGTATATGTGAATGAAATTGAAATTTCCAGACAGATTCTACAGCATTACAATGGCTATAGCTCGCCAATAGAATCTTTAGTCCTTATATATGCAAGGAGATCAGCTCACCACGATATTGTCCGCAAATGTCAATAAAATTGAATTCTCCAGCTAGATTCTATAGCATTGCAATGGCTATAACACGCCAATAGAATCTTCCCTCCTTATTTATGCAA
>NW_016928800.1:0-1633 GCF_001483705.2 Eufriesea mexicana
GCACATCTGCGCTCTACTCTCATCTAATATATTCTGCTTGGCTCTGAGAAGGGTAGCGTTAGAGGTCTTCGCTCGTGAGGCTGAGATATGCTGCGTTAGCTTGTGTTACGTTTGGCTAGGTTATGGGAGGATAGCTTCGACTTTTTGGCTGTACGCTGCTATTCGGTGGACATCTGCGCTCTACTGTGCTCTAATATGCTCTGCGTGGCGCCGTGTTTGCCAGCAAGAGTGTTCTCCGCGCGATAGACAGAAGTAGGCGGCGTTCAGTTATGTCACGTTTGGTTAGGTTAGGATATGATAGATTTGACTTTTGTGCTTCACACAGCAGTTGGGGGGTTTTCTCCGCTCAACATTGCTCTAGTACTCTATGCTCGACTCTCGGGAGGCCAGCAGTAGTGGTCGCGGCAAGTTACGTTGTGTTAAGCAGCGCTTGGTTAGGCTAAGTTTCGTTGTGTTTTGTTAGGGCAGCTTTGACTTTTGTGCTACACACTGCTCCTGTATCGACTTCTGCGCTCTCCTGTAAGCTGTCACACTCGGCTTGTGTCTGTGGACGCCAAGAGCAGCGCTCTCGTCACGCTAGGGTTTGATATGTTACGCTCGATTAGGCTATGTTTGCTTAGGTTTGGTTATGGTAGCTTTAACTATAGTGCTATACACTGCCATTCGGATGATTTCAGCGTTCACCATTTTTCTCCTATACACTGGTTAGCTCTCGTGATGCCAGCAGTGGCGGTCGTGGCACTCCAGATTGTGCTACGTTACGCCAGCTTATGCTACGTTTGGTTAGTTTGGGATAGGATTGCTTTGACTTTTGTGCTATACACTGCTATTCGGTGGACCTCTGCGCTCTACTGTGATCTGATATTCTCTGCTTTGTCCTGGGGATGCTCGAAATGGTGCCGCGGCGCGTACGGTTGAGAGAGTTTCCGTTCAGTTATGTTTGGTTTGTTCGCCTTAGGTTAGGATATCTTTGACTTTCGCGTGGTAAACTGGCATTCTATGCACCTCTGCGCTCTGCTATCTTTTAATGTGCAATGCCTGGCCATGGGGAGGCCAGCAGTTGCGGGCTAGGCACATTAGGTTGGGATAGTTTACGCTTGGTTATGTCAGGTTAGGTCAGGTTACGTCATGTTAGGTTAGGATATCTCTTACTTTGTTGGTATACGCTGCTGTTCGGATGATTTCAGTATTCTACACTGCTCTGCTATGCTCTTCCTAGCTCTCGTGGGGCCAGCAATAGCTTTCGCGGCACGTCAGGTTGTGTTACGTTACGTCTGCTTATGTTACGTTTGGTTAGATTAGGATAGGGTAATTTTGACCTCTGTGCTGTACACTGTTATTCGGTTGGTATATCTGCTCTGCATTGCTGTACAAGCAACTGCTTGTCTCTGGGGAGGCCAGAAATTGTGGTCGTCGCACGACAGGTTGTGTTAGGTTACGGTTGATTGGGTTACGTTTGATTTGGTAGCGTTATGCTACGATTGGTTAGGTTGGCTCTGACTTTCGTGCTATACACAGCTATCGGTAGGATTTCTGCGCTCTGCTGTGCTCTAATATGTGCTGGTTGTCTCTGGGGATGCCAGCAACGGAGGTCTCGGCTCGTTACCTTCGGATAAGTAAGGTTGTCGGTTTA
>NW_016928801.1:0-226 GCF_001483705.2 Eufriesea mexicana
TTCTGCGCTCTGCTGTGCTCTAGTATACTCTGCTTAGATATGGGGTGTCAGCAGCATTGGTCTCGGCTCGTCAGTCTGAGCTGTGTTGCGTTGGGTAATGTTACGTTTGGCTAGGTGAGGAGAGCATAGTTGTGACTTTTGTGCTGTACACTGCTATTCGGTGGACTTCTGCGCTCTACTGCCATCTAATGTTCCCCGCTATGTTCAGGGAATACCAGAAATAATG
>NW_016928802.1:0-680 GCF_001483705.2 Eufriesea mexicana
CTGGTTAGGACAGGATTGCTATGACTTTTGTGTTGTACACTGCAATTCGTTCGATATCTGCGAACTGTGCTGCTCTACTAGCAGCCGCTCGTCTCTGTGGTTTCCAGAAATAGTGGTTGTGGCATGTTTGGTTGGGTTGTGTTATGTTTGGTAAGGTAAGGTTAGGTTAAGTTTGGATAGGGTGGCTGTGACGTGTGTGCGATAGATTGCTATGCGGTGGTTTACTGCCCTCTACTGCGCTCCAATATGCTCTGCTTGGCTCAGGGGAGGCCCGCAATAGCGGTCGTGGCACGTTTGCTTGGGTTATGTTATGTTTGGCTGGGCCATGTTAGGATAGGTTTGGTCAGCATGTCTCTGCCTTTTGCGCTGTACACTGCAGAGCCGTGGATTACTGCGTTCAACTGTGTTCTAGTATATTCTGCGTGGCTCTGTGGAGGTTAGCAATAATGGCTTCGGGACGTTAGTTTGAGATATGTTACGCTTGGTTATGTTACGTAAATCTGGGTTAGGATAGGATAGCCTTGGCTTTTCATCTAAGCGTTGCCCATATATGGGCTTCTGCGCTCTACGCTCCACCAACATGCCCAGCTTGACTGACATCATCCGTGGTCGTGGCTCGTCAGGTTGTGTCAAGTTACTCTCGGTTAGGCAACGTTAGGTTACGTTTGGCCGGGTTAGCT
>NW_016928803.1:0-485 GCF_001483705.2 Eufriesea mexicana
CCATACATCCATAAATATATACATACATACACCCATACATCCGTATCGTCCATACATTCGTACATCCATACATAAATGCATCCATTCATCCATCCATCCAAACATCCACCCATCCATACATCCATCGATCCATACATCCATACAACAGTCCATAAATCCACCCATCCATACGTCCATACATACATCAATACATATATCCATACATACACATGTCCATTCGTCCATACATACATCCATACACACATCCTTTCATACATCCATCCATACATCCACACATACATCCACACATACATCCATAGAAACATCCATACATACACACATACGAGCATACATTCATGCATCCATACATCTGTACAACAATACATCCATCCAACCATATATCCTGCCAACAGCACATACACCCATCCATTCATCCATCCATTCATACCCCCATACATCCATACATCCATACATACATACATATATACATCCGTACATCCATTCAC
>NW_016928804.1:0-382 GCF_001483705.2 Eufriesea mexicana
TCGTTATGCGATCTAATCTCCAACCTATGACAGCTTATAGATTTTGAATAGACTTATTCTCTGCCAACTAGATGGCTGTACTTGCCATTGGATTGAAGGCGGTAGGCGATCTATTCACCAAGTTATAACAGATTATAGACATTGAGTAGACCTATTTTCTGGCAAGTATATGTCTGTACTTGCCATTGGATTGAAGGCGGTAGGCGATCTATTTACCAAACTATAGCATATTATAGATTTTGAATAGACCTATTCTCTGACATGTAGATGCCTGTACTAGCCATTGGATTGAAGGCGTTAGGCGAACTATTCACCAAGCTATAACAGGTTATAGATTTTGAAAAGCCTATTCTCTGGCAAGTAGATGGCTGTCCTTGACGTT
>NW_016928805.1:0-390 GCF_001483705.2 Eufriesea mexicana
ATTCTAATTACAATTGTTTATTTACAATGCAAAATGAATACAAAATAAAAGATATATTGAAAAAGCTATCAAAACCTATGGGGATGGGAATCGAACGCCGGTCCTCCACGATGGCAATTCTCGATCGTCGCTGTTACGATACAACTTAAATTGAAACACATTAGAAAGAAATGTATAATTAAGGAAGTAATAAAATTTTAATCGCAAATATCTGAAAAACTATTGAGTAGTTGCGGTTATAACGATGTATTTTCTTAAACTGCATGACGATATCTACAAAGCTGCAAAGTTTTAACTAAATCGAAGGACTTGCACTCTCCTTGTTAGCTTAATTCCTCTTCATTTAAATATTTTTTAAACAGATATTGCCCATTCTCTATTTTCAAATTC
>NW_016928806.1:0-547 GCF_001483705.2 Eufriesea mexicana
GGATTTTCGCCCTCTGCTGTGCTCTTATATATTCTACTAGAATCGGGGGCGGCCAGTGATTGTTGCCTCGGCACGTTAGGTTGAGCTACGTTACGTTCCTTTGGGTCAAGTTTGGAAGGCTTGGTAAGGGTTTCGCTGACTTTGTGCTCTGCACTGCTATTCGGAGGATGCACGCGCTCTACATTGCTCTACTATACTCCGCTTGTCCTTGGGGAGGCGAGCAATAGAGGTCTTTGCACGTTAGGTTGAGTTAGGTTACGTTTGGTTGGGAAACGTTGGGTTTACTTTGGTTAGGATGACTTTGTCTTTCGTACCGTACGCTTCTTTTCGTCGGATTTCTATGTTTCGCTGCGCTGTACTATATTCCGCTTTGCGCCGTGGATGCCAGCAGCTGTCGACGCGGCACGTTATGTCGAGCTTTGCTAAGTTCGGTTTGGTTAGGATATGTTACGTTAGTTCATGGTTTCTTCGACTTCTGTGCAACACACTGCTAATCAGTGGACCTCTGCGTGCAACACTGCTCTACTACACTCCGCTCAAAACAGGG
>NW_016928807.1:0-221 GCF_001483705.2 Eufriesea mexicana
ACAAAGGTCGAAGGTATATTACACTAACATAGCCAAGCGTAACGTAATAAGCGTAACATATCTGAACATAACGTGCCGGCACCACTATTGCTGGCCTCCCCAGAGCCAAGTAAAGTGTTGTACAGAACAGAAGAGTGCTGGAATCCGCCGAATAACGGTGTATAGGACGAAAGTCAAAGCCGTTCTCACCGAATTTAGCGTAAACTTAACTAACCAAGCGT
>NW_016928807.1:320-558 GCF_001483705.2 Eufriesea mexicana
GAAACAACCTAACGTGCCGAGACCACAATTTGTGCCTCCCTAAAGACAAGTAGATAATATTAGAGCACAGTAGGGAGCAGAAATTCTCCGAATAGCAGCGCGCGGCAAAGAAGTCATTGCTACACTGTCCTAACATAACAAAGCGTAACATAGCCATACGCAACCTAACTCAAACTATCGTGCCGTGGCCACTACTGCTGACCACTCCAGGGCCGAGCAGCACAGATTAGGGGAGAGG
>NW_016928808.1:0-1085 GCF_001483705.2 Eufriesea mexicana
ATTAGATTGAAGGCGTTAGACGATCTAATCACTAAGCTATGGCAGCTTTTAGATTCTGATTAGTCTCCTTTTCAGGCAAGTAGATGGCTGTACTTGCCATTGGATTGAAGGCGTTAGGCGACCTATTCGCCAAGCTATAACAGATTATGCATTTTGTACGGACCCCTTTTCTGGCAAGCAGATGTCTGTTCTTGCCAGTGAATTGAAGGCGTTAAGCGATCTATTCACCAAGCTATAAGGGATTATATATTTTGAATAGATCTATTCTCTGGCAAGTAAATGGCAGTACCTGCCATTGGATTGAAGGAGTTAGGTGATCCATGCACCATGCTACAACAGGTTATAGATTTTGAATTGGCCTATTCCCAGGCAAGTAGATGGCTGTACTTGCCATTGGATTGAAGGAGTTAGGCCATCTATTCATCATGCTATAACAAGTTATCGATTTTAAATAGACCTATCCTCTGGCAAGTAGATGTCTGTACTTGCCATTAGATTGAAGGCGTTAGGCGATCTAATTTCTAAGCTATGGCAGCTTTTAGATTCTGATGAGACTCTTTTTCAGGCAAGCAGATGGCTGTACTTGCCATTGGATTGAAGGCGTTAGGCGATCTTTTCGCCATGCTATATCATGTTAGGGATTTTGTATAGAAAAATTCTCTGGCAAGTAGATGGCTGTACTTGCCATTCGGCCGAAGGCGTTAGGCGATCTACACACCAATCTATAAAAGTTCTAGATTATGAATAGACCTATTCTCTGGCAAGTAGATGGCTGTACTTGCCATGGGATTGAAGGCGTTTGGCGCCCTATTCGCCAAGCTATAACAGATTATAGATTTTGATTAGACCAAATCTCTGGCAAGTTGATGGCTGTACTTGCCATTAGATTGAGGGCGTTAGGCGACCTAATCGCCAAGCTGTGACAGCTTATAGATTTTGAATATGCTTATTCTCTGGCATGTAGATGGCTGTATTTGACATCGGATTTATTGCGTTAGGCGATGTATTCACCAAGCTGTTGGAGGTTATAGATTTTGAATAGACATATTCTCTGGCAAGTAGATGGCTGCACTTGCCATTGGATT
>NW_016928809.1:0-868 GCF_001483705.2 Eufriesea mexicana
ACTGAAAATGTCAGACCAATGATACTACTTGGCGCCCCTGGAAATGTCTGACCTATGGTACTATTTTGTATAACTGATAATACCTGACCGCTGGTGGATTGCATCGCTGATAATTTCCGACCAATGCGAGTTTGCATCAATCAAAATGTCTGACTGGTGATACTACTTTGCACCTCTGAAAACGCCTGACCGTTGCTGCTACTTTGCCCCTCTGAAAACGTCTGACCGTTGCTGCTACTTTGCATCACTGAAAATGTCTGACGGATGGTGGCTTGCATCACTGAAAACGTCTGATCGGTTGTACCACTTTGCATCACTGAGAATGTCTGACCTATCGTGATACTTTGTGTCACTGAAAATATCTGACGGATGGTGGCTTGCATCACTGAAAACGTCTGACCAATGCGGGGTAATATCACTTAAAATATCTGACCGATGCGGGGTCACATCACCGAAAATGTCTGACCAATAAGGCTTAACAGTACTTAAAATGTCTGACCAATGAGGGATAATACTACTTAAAATGTCTGACCAATCAGGGATAATACCACTTAAAATTTCTGACCAATCAGGGATAATACCACTTAAAATTTCTGACCTATCAGGGATAATACTACTTAAAATGTCTGACCAATCAGGGATATTACTACTTAAAGTGCCTGGCCAATAAGGGATAATACTACTTAAAGTGTCTGACCATATACGGGGTTATACTACTGAAAATGTCTGACCATATACGGGGTTATACTACTGAAAATGTCTGACCATATACGGGGTTATACTACTGAACATGTCTGACCATATTCGGGGTTATACTACTGAAAATGTCTGACCATATTCGGGGTTATACTACTGAAAATGTCTGACC
>NW_016928810.1:0-569 GCF_001483705.2 Eufriesea mexicana
ATTATGGTTTTGAAAGAATACGAAGATATAGTTTGGGACATAGTTAGAAAAGAGTGAATGCTACGTCTTAGCATCCTAAAATGGCATATTATTATTATGCAAATGCTATATACCATGATACCAATTTTTACTGTCAACTATTAAAATACCATTGCAATTATATGGGAATGAAATAATTATGGTTTTGAGAGAATACGAAGATATAGTTTGGGACATAGTTAGAAAAGAGTGAATGCTACGTCTTAGTAGCATCCTAAAATGGTATATTATTATTATGGAAGTGCTATATACCATGATACCCATTCTTACTGCCAACTATTAAAATACTATTACAATTACGTGGGAATGGAATAGATATACTTCCAAAGGAATACGAAGACATAGTTTGGATCATAGAAAGGGATGAATGCTAAGTCCTAGCATCCTAAAATGGCATATTATTATTATACAGGTGCTATATATCGTGATACCAATTCTTACTGCCAACTATTAAAATATTATTACAGTTACGTGGGAATAGAATAGATATACTTCCAAAGAAATACGAAGACATAGTTTGGATCATAGAA
>NW_016928811.1:0-211 GCF_001483705.2 Eufriesea mexicana
CGCTGCACTTCAACAAAATCTGGCTAGAAAAGATAATTACATTGCAAGTTCGACTAATATCGGCGTGTGCTTGCTTTCTTATATAAATAAGGAGGAACGATTCAATTGGCGTGCTTTATCCATTGCAGTGACATATAATCTGGCTGGAAAATTAAATTCTATTGACATTTTCGACTAATATCTGGGTGAGCTAACTTGCTTACGTAAATAA
>NW_016928812.1:0-20508 GCF_001483705.2 Eufriesea mexicana
CCTATCTGAATATAAGGTGCCGAGACTACTATTTCTAGTCTCCCCGGAGCCAAGCAGGACATACTAGGGCACAGTAGAGCGCAGAAATCAGCCGTATAGTGTACAGCACAAAAGTCGAAGCCATCCCATACTAACCTAACCAAACGTAACATAACCGAACGTTTTATATATCATCCTAACGTGTCGAAACCACTATTTGTGGCCTACACGGAGCCCAGCAGAACCTACTGGATCCCAGAAGATCGCAGCAAACCGCCGCATTGCATCGTATAGCAGAAAACTGGAAGCCATCCTCACCAAACCTGTCTTAACCTAACCTACCCGAACGTAGTGTAACACAGCATAAAGTGCCGAGACTAGCATTTCTGGCTTTCCCAGGGCCATGCAGTGTACATTACAGCAATGCGGAGTGCAGAAATCCGCCTAATAGCAGTGTATATCACAAAAGCCAGATCATTGCTATTCAAACATAAACAAACGTAGCATAGCAAGACATAGCCTTACTCAACATAACACGGCGAAGCTACTGCTGCTGGGCTCCCCGGAGCCAAGCAGAGCATGCTAGAATAATGTAGAGCGCAGGAATCAACCGAAAAGCCGTTTACAGCATAAAAGTCAAAGCTACCCTATCCAAACTCGTACTAACTTAACCAAACCAAACGTAATCGAACACAACCCATCGTGCCGAAACCACTATTGCTGAACTCCCCAGGGATAAGTAGATCAGACTAGAGCACAGTAGATCGCAGAAACCCACCGTTGTGCAGCACATAGCACAAAAGTAGGATCTATCATAACCAAACTTATCCCAAACTAACCAAGCCATGCGAAACCTACCTCAAAATAACGTGCCTACAACATTACTGCTGGTCTTCTCAGTGCAAAGCTAAACATTCTGGAGCACTGTAGATCACTGAAACCCACCGAATAGCAGTGTACAGCGCAAAAGTCGAAACTATCACCTCCTAACGTAGCAAACCGTTGTATAACAGAACTTAACATAACGCAACTTAACATGCCGCGCCTACGATAGCTGGAATCCCCGAAGCCAAGCAGAACATATCAGTGGATAGTAGAACGCAGAAATCCATAGAATCGCAGTGCATATCGGAGAAATCTAAGCTACCCATGCCTAACCCATACCAACGGAACGTAACCGAACATAATCTAACTCAGCATATTGTGACGCGACCGCTATTTCTGGGCTCCCCGCGGCCAACCAGAATATAGTAGAGCACAGTAGAGCGTAGAAACCCACCGAATATCAGTGTGCAGCACAAAAGTCAAAGCTATCATATCGCAGCATAGCCAAACCTAACATAAACAAATGCAACATAACTCAGACTAATGTGCCGAGACCAATACTGCTGGCATCCCCATAGCCAAGGACAATATACTGCAGCACAGCAGAGCACAGAGATTCACCGTATATCTGTGTACAGCACGCAAGTTAAAGCTATCCTAACCTAACTTATCCCGTCCTATCCTAACCAAACGTAACCTAACGAAGACTAACGCGACACTATCACTACTGCACGCAACGCGAGAGTTGAGCAGACTATAGTAAAGCAATGTAAGGCACAGATATCGGCCGAAAAGCATTGAACGGCAGAGTACCCAAAGCTATCGTATTCTAACCTTGCCAAATGTAACGTAACCAAGCCAAACGTAGGCTAACTCAACCTAACACGCCGAGAACACTATTACTGGACTCCTCAGAGAAGAGCAGGGTACAATAGTGCAATGTTGAGCGTAGAAACCCTCCGCACGGCGGTATACAGCACAAAAGACCAAGCTATCCAAACCATTCCCATGCTAACAGAAACTAACCACACGAAACCCAAACCGAAATAACATGCCGCGGCCACTATTTCTAGCCTCCCCATAGCAAAGAAGAGCATAATACAGCACTGCAGAGAGGAGAAATCCGCCGAAACCAGTATGTAGCACAAAAATCAAAGGAACACTTTCCGAACCTACCAAATCTTAGCAACGCTAGACGTTACGAAACTGAACCAAACGTGTCCCCAACACCATTGCTGGCTTCTCCAGGGCCTAGCAGATTGGTGTAGCGCGCAGTGGATGGCAGGAATCCAACAAATAACAGTCTATAGCAGGAAACTCGAAGCTACCCTAACCAAACTTAGCCTAACCTAACCAAACGTAACCTAACTCAGACTATGGAGGCACGAGCGCCATTGCCGGCATCCCCAGAGACGAGTAATGCATAGCAGAGCACAGTAGGCTGTGGAAATCCACCGAACAACAGTGTATACCTCGAAAGCCAAATCAATTCAGACGTCGCCAAACAAACACAACGTAACCAAACGTAACCTAACAAATCCTAACATGCCGAGACCACTGTTACAGTTCGCCACGTAGTCGAGCAGGGTATAGTAGATCAACGTGCAGCGTAGAAAACCACAGAATAACCGTGTATAGCAGAAAAGCTAAAGATACCCTATGCAACGAAATCCAAACGTAGTGTAACCAAACGCGTACTAACTTAAACGAAGGAGCTGAAACCACTATTGCTGGCCTACCCAGAGCCAAGCAGAATACACTAGATCATGGTAGAGCGCAGAAAGCCACCAAATAGTTGGGTATAGAACAAAAGTAAATGCCATCCAAACCAAACGTAACCAATTATAACCTAGCCAAACGTAACGCAACGCTACCTAACATGCCGCGAACATTGCTGCTGGCGTCACCAGAGAGAAGCAGAATGATGGAGCGCAGCGTAGCAAAGAGGTCCATAGAAACTCAGTGCTGAGCACATATGTCAAAGATATCCCAACCTAACGCAACCTACCCGAACATAACCAAACGTAAAATAACTCCACATAACGTGACGCCAACGAAACTGCTTGCCTCCCTGGAGCCAAGCAGAACATACTAGAACACAGTTGAGCGCAGTAATCCACCGCACTGCTGTGTATAACACAAAGGTCAGAGATAACCTAACCTAACCTCTCCAAGCCTAACCTAACCGAACGTAGCATATCTAAACATACCGTGCCGAAAATACTATTGCTGGCCTTCTCAGAGTCCAACAGATTGTAGTAAAGGAATGGTGAGCGCACAATCCAACCGAATAAAAGTGTATAGCACAAAAGTCAGAGCTATCCTATCCTAACGCAACCAAATGTTACCTAACCAAATGCAACCTAACACGACCTAACTCGCCGCGGCCACCCTTTCCGAAATTACCAGAGCCAAGCATGGAACGTTTTATTACAGTAGAGCGCAGAAGTTCGCCGAATAGCAGTGTGAAGCACAAAAGTCAAGACTATCCTGTCCAAATACAACCAAGCGTAACATAAGCAGACGAAACGTAGCCCAAACTTCCGTGCCACGACAGCTATTGCTGGCCGAGCGAGAGCTAAGCGGAGTATAGGAGAGCAGTGTATAACGCTGAAATCATACGAACAGCACTCCACAGCACACAAGTCATAGCTAACATATAAATCAGCCAAATCTAGCCTGACCAGGGGTAACCTAACTGAACGCAACGTGCCGCGAGCACTATTCCTGGTGACCACAGAGACGGGGAGAGTGTGATAGGGCGCAGAAGAGCGCGGAAGTCCATCGAGTAGCAGTGTGTAACACAAAAGTCAAAGCTACCCTAGCAAGACATATCCAAATAAAATGAAACCAACTGCGACCTAACCCAACCTAACGTGCCGAGAGCAATATCGCTGGCCACTACAGAGCCATGCATTATATACTAGAGCACACTAGAGCGCTGAGAGCCACCAAATAGCAGTGCATAGCACAAAGGTCAAAGATACGCGTACCTAACATGACCTATCCCACCCAACCAAACGTAGAGTAACTATACCGACGGATACGAGACCCCAATTTCTGGCCTCCCATAGCCCTGAATATCATATTAGAGCACAGTAGGGTGCAGTGATCCATCGAACAGCAACTTGCAGCAAAATAGTTAATGCCATCCTAACCAAACGTAACCTAACCTAACCTAACCCAACGTAATATAACCCAACCTATCGAGCCGCAACTGCTATTGCTGATCTCCCCAGAGTCTAGCAGATTACAGTAGAGCATTCGAGAGCGCAGAAGCCAACGAATAGCAGTGTATTGCACAGGAGTCAAGGATATCTCATCATAACCTGAGCAAACGTAACAAATAATCGAATAAGGCGGAACCTGACGTGCATACACCACAATTTCTAGCCTTCTCAGTGCAAGGCAGAAGGCATTAGCGCACTGCAGAGCGCAGAATTCCACCGAATAGCAGTGTATAGCAAGAAGGTCGTAGGAATCCTAATCTAACCCTACCTAACCTAACCTAACCGAAATTGGAATAGCTAAGCCCAACGAGCCGAGGCCTCTATTGCTGGCCTACCCAGAGCCAAGCAGTACACACTAGAGGAAAGTAGAGCGCAGAAACCTCCGAATAGCTGTGTATAACACCAAAGGCAATGCCATCCCACCCAAACGTAGTCTAACATATCCTAACCGAACTTAACGTATATCATCCTATCGTGCCACGACCGTTATTGCTGGTCTCCCCAGTGCCGAGCAGAGTATAGTAGCGCATCGAAGGGCTCAGAAATCCAGAGAAAAGCTGTCTACGGCACAGAAGTCGAAGATATCCTTTCCTAACCTAACCAAACGTAACATGGCATAACGTTACCTAACACAGCCTAATGTGCCAAGACTACTACCGCCAGCCTGCCCGTCCCCAAGCAGAACATACAGGAGGAAAGTGCAGAGCAGAAGTGAAAAGAATGGCAGTGAAGAGAAGAAATGTCAAAGATATCCAAGTATAACACATGCCAACATAATCTAACAAAATATAGCATAACTGGACCTTACGCACCTACACCACTGTTTCTGACCTCCCCAGAGCTAGGCAGAATATATTAGAGCACAGTGGAGCGCAGGAAAACTCCGAATAGCAGAGTATTGCACATAGGTCACAGCTATGCTGTACTAACCTTACCAAACGAAGAATAACCAAGCTTACCTAACACTGACTAGCGCGACTACGCCACTATTGCTGACCTCTCCAGCGCAAGGGAGGACATATTAGAGCACAGTAGAGCGCAGGAATCCACAGAATAGCAGTGTACGTCACAAAAGTTGTAGCCATCCCTTCCGCGCCGAACGAAACGTAACATAGCCACACGTAACATAACTCAGAGTAACGTGCCGCAAGCACTACTGTTGGCCACCCCAGAATCGAACAGAATATAGAAGAGCACAGCAGAGCGCTGAAACGCACCGAATAACAGTTTATAACAAGAAAGCCAAAGCGGTCCAAACCTAACGCAAGCTAACGTAACGTAACCAAATATAGCCTAACACAACATGACGTGCCGCGATCACGATTGCTGGCCGCCCCAGAGCCAGCAGAAAATACTATGGCAGAGTGGATCGCAGAAATCCTCCGAACAACAGTTTATTCTACGAAAGGCTAAGATATCCAAACTTAACCCACGCTAACGTGACATAACAGAACGTAGAATAAATAAGCCTAACGAGGCGAGACCACAATTGCTGGCCTCCCCAGAGCCAAGCAGCACATATTAGAGAATAATAGAACGCAGAAACCCACAAAATAGCAGTGTATAGCGCAAAAGTCGAAGCTGTCCGATACTAACCTAACCAAACGTAAACTAACCGAACTCAGCATAACTCAACCCGAAGTGCCGAGATCACTATTGCCCCCCCCCTTCACGTAGCAAAGAAGAGCAAATTGCAGCGCAGAAGAGCGCAGAAATACTCAGAATGGCAGTGTACAGAACAAAAGGCTGAGCTACCCTATCCAAGCCTAACCAAGCCTTGACAAACCGGACGTTGCATAACACAACCTATCTTGCCGCGACCACTATTCCTGACGACCAGGGCGACAGACAGAGTCTGTCAGCGTACAGTAGAGCGCAGAAGTCCATGGAATAAGGGTCTGTAGTTCAAAAGTCAGAGCTTTCCCTAGCTAACCCGGCGTATCCTAACATAACCGAGCGTAATATAACTCAACCTGACGTGCCGCGACCACAATTGCTGGCCTCCCCAGAGTAATGCAGAACACACCGGACGAGGGTAGGGCGCAAAAGTCCATAGAATCTGAGTGTACAGTTGAAAAGTCAAAGATGTCCAGACAAATTCCTTTCCAACATAAGCTAGCCAAACGTAATCTAGCTCAACCTAACATGCAGCGGCCAACATTTCTGTCCTCCCGAGGGTAAAGCAGAGCATATTACAGCACTGCATAGGGCAGGTATCCTCCGAATAGCGGTGCGTAGGACGAAAGTCACAACCACCCTAGCCAAACCTAACTTATCCTAACCTAACCTAACGTAACATAACACAACATATCGTGGCGCGACTGCCATTGCTGGTCTCCCCAGCGTCGAGTAGAGTATAGTAGAGCAACGCAGAGCGCTGAAATCCTCCTAGTAGCAGTGTATAGGACAAAAGTCAAAGCTATCCTCTCCTAACCTAACCAAACGTGACAAAACAATACACAACGTACATCAGCCTTATCTTCCGAGGCCACTACATTCGACCTCCACATATCCAACCTGGATATACAAGAGCACAGTAGAGCGTAGAAACCCACCGCATAGCAGTTTATAGCACAAAAATCAAATTCACCCTAACCAAACGTGACGTAGCCCAACCAAACTAAACGTAGCATAGCTGAACCAAATATGCAAAAACCATTACTGCGGGTCTCCCCGGAGACAAGCATAGCGTATTAGAGCTCGGTCGAGCGCAGAAATCCACCGAATTGCAGTGTGCAGCACAAAAGTCGAAACTACCCAATCCTAACCTAACCAAATGTAACATAACCAAACGCAACTCAGCCTAACGTGCCCAGTGCAACGTTCCTGGCGTCCCCGGAGATAATCAGAGTGTGATAGCGCACAGTAGAGCGAAGAAGTCCAGAGAATAGCAGTGTGTAGCACAAGAGTCATAGCTATCCCAACCTTAGCCAACATAGCCTAACATAACCAAACGTAACCTAACCCAGCCTAACACGACGCATGCGGCAATCATTTCTGTACTTCCCAGAGGGAAGCAGGGAATATTAGATCACAGTAGTGCGCAGAAATCCACCGAATAGCAGTGTACAGCTCAAGAGTCATTGCTACCCTAGCCTAACATTACCAAATATAGTAAGGCCAAACGTAACCAAACACAACACACAACATAACATGCCTAGACCTCTGTTGCTGACCTCCCCAGAGCAAAGCTGAATATACTAGAGCACAGGAGAGCGCAGAAATCTGCCGCACTGAAGTGCAAGGCACAGAAGTCAAAGATATCCTATCCTAACCTGACAAAACCTAACCCAGCCAAACGAAGCCTATCTCAAACTAACGTGCTGACGACAGTCTGCTTGCATCTGGGGAGGCCAGCAATAGTTGTCCCTGCACGTTAGTCTGAGTTAGGTTTCGTTTGGCTAGGTTACGTTTATTTGGGTTAGGCGTGGATAGCTTTGACCTTCTTGCCGTAGAGTTTTATTTGGTGGATTTCTGCGCTCTACTGTGCGCTACTTTGCTCTTCTCGACACTGGGGTGGCCAGTAGTAGTGGCCGCTCTACGTTAGATTGAGTTAATCTATGTCTGTTTATGTTCTGTTTGCTTGTGCTAGGTTTGGGCAGCTTTGAATATCCTGATATACACTGCGTTTATATGGATTACTGCCATCTCCTCTCCTCTAACGTGTCCTTCGTGGCTCTAGGGAGGCCAGCAAGTGTGCTCGCAGCAAGTTAGGTTGAGTTGGGTTACGTTTCGTTATGTTACGGTTGACAAGGTTAGTAGAATATAGCTTTGACTTTAGTGCTATAGTCTGCTGTTAGATGTATTTCTGGGCCCTACATAGCTCTAATACTTTCAGCCTGTATCTAAGAAGGCCTGCAAGAGTGGTGTCGGCACGTTATGTTCTGTCAGGTTACTTCCGGTTAGCCTGGGTTATGCAAAGTTTGGTTGGGTTGGCTCTAACTTTTGTCCTGTGCGCTGCTGCTAGGACCATTTCTGCGCTCTGCTGAGCTCTGGTGTGTCCAGTTTGGCTCTGCGGAGGGCAGCAATTGCTGTCTCGGCACGTTAGGCTGAGTTAGGCTATGTTTGGATATGTTCAGTCGGTTTCGATTAGGTTTGGTTGGCTTTGACTCTTCTGATATGCACTGCGATTCTACGGATTACTGCAATCTGCTCTCCACTAGTGTGTTCTGCTTGGCTCTGGGGAGGCGATCCATAGCGGTAGTGGCACGTTAGGTTAGGTTAGGTTATGTTTTGTTGGTTTTGGTTAAGTTAGATTCGGTTACGTCAGGCCAGATTCGTTTGGGTTTGTATAGTATATCTTCGACTTCTGCACTACACTGAAGTGCGGCGGATTTCTGCCCTCTACAGTGCGCTAGTATGTTCCGCATGGCTCTGGGGAGACCAGTAATAGTGGTCTCGGCATGTTAAGTTTTGTTAGGCAACGTTTGGTATGGTTACGTTAGCCTGGGATAGGTGTGGATAAATATGACTTTCTAGGTACACGCTGATATTCGTCGGATTTCTATGCTCTAGTGTGCTCTACTATAATCTGTTCGACACTGGGGTGGCCTGTAATCGTTGTCGTGGCGCTTTATGTTCAGCTAGTTAGCGGTAGGGTATGTTACGTTTTGGTATGTTTGGATAGGGTAACTTCGGCTACTGTGCTATGCCCTGCGATTCTATGGACTTCTGCGCTCTACCTGCCTCTAATTCCTTATTCTTAGCTCAGGGGGGCAGCAAATGTGGTCGCGGCACGTCAGGATTTTCTGGGATACGTTTGTTTACGTGAAGTATGAGAGGATATCTTAGACTTTTGTGCTATACTCTGCTGTTCGGTGGATTTCTTCGCCCTACGTTGATCTACTGTACGCTGTTCGACTCTGGTGTGTCCAGTAATAGTGGTCTCGGGCCGCTATGTTGGGTTAGGTAACGTTTGGCTACGTTGTGTTTGTCTAGCTTGGGTTTTTATGGATACTACTTTCGTGGTACACACTGATTTTCGGTCGACTTCTACGCTCTACTGTGCTCTACTACATTCGGCTTGCCCTTGGGGAGTGCAGCAATAGTGGCCGTAGCACGTTATGTTGAGTTAGGCTATGTTTGGGTAGGTCATGTTGGATTGGGTTAGGCATGGGTTGCTTAGGCTTCCCCGATATACACTCTGCCTCTATGGTTTTCCGCGTTCGACTATCCCGTAATATGCTGCGCTTAGCTCTGGCGATGACGGCAATCGTGGTCGCGGCATTTTAGTTTGAGCTAAGTTACGTTTGGTAATGCTACGATTGTTTACGTCAGGAAGAGATAGCTATGACTTTTGCGCTATACACTGCTATTCGCTGGATTTGAGCGCTCTCCGTTGCCCTAATATGCTCTGCTTGGCTCAGGGGAGTCCTCCACTTGCAGTCCCGGCCCGTCATATTGAGTTAGGCTACGTTCGGTTATGTTACATTTGGTTAGGTTTGGACGGGGCAGCTTTGAGTTCTGTGCTATAGACTGCTATACGGTGGATTCCTGCACCCTTCAATGCTCTAAAAGACTCTGCTCGTCTATGTGGCCCCACTAATAGTGGTATCGGCGCGAGGGCACGTGCTAGGCTACGTTCGGTTAGGCTTTGTTAGTCTGAGTTAGGTATGGATAGCTTTGACTTTCGTGGTGTACACTGCATTTCGGTGGATTTCAGCTCTCTGCTGTGCTCCACTATTCTCTGACCGAATCTGGGAATACCAGAAATAGTGTCCGCGGCACCTTAGGTTCTGTCAATTTACGTTTGATTTGATTGGGTTCATTTATGTTAGTTTCTGGTATCTCTGATTTTTGTGCGATGCACTGCAATTTGGAGGCTTGCTGCGATCTTCTCTGCTCTAGTATACTCTGCTTGACTCTGGGCAGATTAGCAATGGTGATGTAGGGACGTTTGGTTGAGATAGGTTCGTTTGCATATGCTACGTATGGTTAAGATAGGATAGCGTAACTTTGACTTTTGTGCTGTACGCTGTATTCGGCGGATTACTGCTCTCTTGGTTGCTCTGCTATACTCTGCACGAATCTTGTGAAACCAACATTAATGGTCGTGGCACGATAGGAAGAATAGGTTACGCTTGTTTAAGATATGTTAGGCTACGTTTGGATAGGATGGCATCGACTTTTTTGTTTTTCACTGCTATTCCGTGATTTGTGCGTTCTACTGTGCTCTAATATGCCCTACTTGTCGTTAGGGAGGCCAGAAATTGTGGCATCGGCACGTTAGGTTGAGTGAAGCTACGTTTGGTTACGTTATGTTAGTTTGGGTAGGTTTGGATAGATCTGACTTCCGTCGCGTACATTGCTATTCGGTGTATTTCTGCGCTCTGATGTCCGTTATTATGATCTGCTTTGCTCTAGGGAATCCACTAATAGTGGTCTCGGTACGATAGGTTAAAGTAGGATACGTTTGGTTGTGCTATGATAGCTCTGGTTATGATTGGATTGCTTCGATTTCTCCACTTTACTCTGAAATTGTATGGATTTCTGCTCTCTACTCTCCTGTATTACGCTCTGCTTCGCTCTGCTGAGGCCAGCAAAATTGGTCGCGCACGTTAGATTGAGATATATTACGTTTGGTTAGGTTAGGTTAAGTCGGGTTATGTTAGGATTGCCTTGATTTTTGTGCTCAACACTGATATTCTATGGACTCCTGTGCCCTACAGTGCTCTATTTGTATCTGCTTGTCTCTGGGGCGCCAGCAATAGTGGCCGCAACACGTTACGTTTTGTTATGTTACGTTTGGCTAGGTTAGGTTTGGTTAGGTTTGGTCAGGTTATCCTTGAATCTTGTGCTGCACACTGCTCTTCGGTGGATTTCTACGTCCTACATTGCTCTAGCGTACCCTGCTCGAATATGGGGTGTCCAGTAATAGTCGTCACGTCACGTCAGGTTGGGTCAGATTGCGTTTGATTGAGTAAGGCTATTTCGGGTTCAGTTACTGTAGCTTCGACTTTTGTGTTCAACACCGCTTCCATATTGACACCTGTGCCCTAAGGTGCTCTATAATCATCTGCATGTCTCTGGGGACGCCAGCAATAGTTATCACGGCACGTTACGTTGATTTATGTTGCTGTTGGTTACGTTTGGTTAGGTTAGGTTTGGTGAGGTTATCCTTGACTTTTGTGCTACACCCTGCTCATCGGTGGATTTCTACGCTCCACATCGCTCTACCATACTCTGCTCGAATCTGTGATGTCCAGTGATATTTGTCACGTTGGGCAACGTTTGGTTTGGTCACGTTTGCTTGTGTTAGGTCAGGATAGCTTTGACTTTTGCGGTATACACTGTTACTGTGTGGACTTCTGCAATCCACTGTACTCTACTGTATTCAGCTTTGCCATGTGGTGTCCAGTAATAGTAGTCGAGGCTCGTATTTTTGAGTTAGGCAACGTTTGGTTATGTTACGTTAGCTATGGATAGGCGTGGATAGCTTCGACTTTTCGGCTCTACACTCTGACCCTATGTATTTCTGCTATCTACTCTCCGCTAACGTGCTCCGCTTGGCTCTGGGGATGCTAGAAATAAAGGTCGCGTCACGTTAGGTTGAGCTATGTTACGTTTGGTTCCATTAGGATTGGTTAGGTTAGGAGGGACTAGGTTTGTCTTTAGCGCCATACACTGCTACTCGGTGTATTTCTGCACTCTACTCTGCACTCTACTATGCACTTATATGTTCTGCTTGGCACCAGGGAGGACAAAAATAGTGGTCACGTCTCGTTAGGTTTAGTTAGTCTACGTTTGGTTAGGCTTGATTTGGCGGCGTTAGGTTGTGATATATCCGATTTTTGTGATATGCGCTGCTATTTGGTGTCTCTCTGCCATCTACCGTGCCCTAGTATATTCTGCTTGGCAGAGGGTATTCCCCCTCTATAGTGGTATCGGCTCGTCAGGTTAAGCTATGGCACGATTGATCATATTACGTTTGGATAGGTTAGGATATGATACCTCCGACTTTTGTGCTATACACTGATATTAGATTGATTTCTGCGCTCTACATTGCTTTACTATACCCCGATGGGCTCTCGGCAAGCCAGCAACAGTGGTCGCTGCTCGTTATGTTTTGTTTGCCTATGTCGTGTTAGAGTATGTTTGTTTGGGTTAAGTTCTTTGACTTTTCCCCTGTACACTGCGTTTCTATGGATTCCTACGATCTATTCAGCTCGAATATGTTCTGCATGGCCCTGTGGATACCGGCAATAGTTGCCACCGCACGTTCGTTTGTGTTACGTTACGTTTCGTTGGGTTTGGTTAGGTCAGGTTTGGTCAGTTTGTCTTCGACTTTTGTTCTCTGCACTGCTGTTTGGTGGCTTTCTGCGCTCTACTGCGCTCTACTACACTCTGCTCGACTCTACGGGGCAGCAAGTATGGTCGTGCCTCGATAGGTTGTGCTAGGCAAGGTTTTATAGTGCTGCGGTTGGTCAGGTTAGGGTAGGATAGCTTTGACCTTTGATCTGTACACCGCTATTACGTGGTATTCTATGCTCTGCATTGCTCTACTACGCTCTGCACTACTCGGTGGAAGCCAGTAATGGCGGTCTCGGTACGATAGGTCCAGTTATGCTACGTTCGGTTATGTTACACTAGTATGGGTTAGGTTTGGATTGCTTTGACTTGCGTGGCATAAACTGTCGTTCGGTGGACCTCTACGCTCTTCTGTGCTCTGCTATACTCTGTTTGGCTCTTGGGATGCCAGCAATAGTGGTGCCGGCGCGATAGGTTGAGATAGACAACGTTTGGTTATGTTGAATTTGGTTATTGTAGGACAGTATAGCTTTGACTTTTACGCTATACACCGCTATTCGGTGTACTTCAGCGCCCTACATTGCTCTAGTATGCTCTGCTTTCCTCTGGCGAGGACAGCAATAGTATTGTCGGCATGCCATGTTTAGTTAGGTTACGTTCGGTTTGGTTCGGTTAGGATATGTTACGCTTGGATAGCCTCGACCCTTGTGCTACACGCTGAAATGGGGCGTATTACTGAGCTCCACGTTGCTCTAGCATATTCTGCTTGGCTATGGGGAGGCAAGCAATGGCGGCCTCGTGTCGTTAGTTTGAGTTATGCTACGTTCGGTTATATCACGTATGGCTGTTACGATGCGCTAGCTTTGACTTTTGTTCTATACTCTGCAATTCGGCGGAGTTCTGCTCTCTAGTGTGCTTCAGCATGTTCTGCTTGGCTAATAGCTTTGACTTTTGTTCTATACTCTGCAATTCGGCGGAGTTCTGCTCTCTACTGTGCTCCAGCATGTTCTGCCTGGCTCTGTGGATGCCAGTAATGGCGGCCTCGTGACGTTAGTCTTTGATACGTAACGTTTGGTTAGGATACGTTAGCCTTGGCTAGGTTTGGATACCTTCGACTTTTCCGTTATTCACGGCGATTCTAAGGATTTCCGCACTCTACTCTCCTCTATTATGTCCGGCTTGGTTCAGTGGAGAACGGCAATAGCTGCCGCGTCAGCGTTTGTGTGAGGCAGTTTGCGTTTGGTTGTGTTACGTTTAATTAGGTTAGGATAGGATAGCCCAGACTTCTGTGCTATACATTGCTATTCGGTGCATTTCTGCGCTCTACTGTGTCCTGGTACGTTCTGCTTAGCCCTGTTGGTGTCAGCAATTGTGGGCTAGGCTCGTTAGGTTCGGTTACGTTGCGCCTGGTTATGTTACGTTTGGCTTTTCTAGGAGAGGCTAGCTTCGACTTTTGTGTTGTATACTGCTATTCCGTGGGCTACTGCGCTATAATGTGCTCCGATATGCCCTGCCTGGCTCTGTGGAGGCCAGCAATAGTGGTCTCGGCATGTTCGGTTTAGTTACGTTACGTTCGGTTAGGCTATGCTTGCTTTGATTAGCTCGGGGTAGCTTTGGTTTTCTTGGCAAAGACTGTTAT
Organism: Eufriesea mexicana; assembly: GCF_001483705.2. Lineage (NCBI taxonomy): Eukaryota > Metazoa > Arthropoda > Insecta > Hymenoptera > Apidae > Eufriesea > Eufriesea mexicana. The sequence goes on from NW_016928812.1 coordinate 13,921, forward strand.
TCGGTTGATTTCTTCGCTCTACTCTGCTCTACTATGCGCTGCTCGACACTGGGAAGGCCAGCAACTGCAGGCGGTGCTCCTTAGGTTGTCTTAGGTTACGTTTTGTTATGTTACGGTTTGTTAGGTTTGTAGAGAGTAGCTTCGAATGTTCTCGTATACACTGAGGTTCTATGCATTCCTGCACTCTACTCTCCTCTAATAACTCTGCTTGGCTCTATGGAGATCTGCAATTCTGATTGCGGCACGTTACGTTAGATTAGATCACGTTTGGTTAGGTTGGATTGGGTAGGGTCAGGTATGGGTATCTTTGTCTTTTGTGCTTTATACTGCTATTCTGTGTATCCATGCGCTCTACTGTTCTTTAATATGATCAGCTTTGCTCTGCTTGGGCCAGCAATAGCGGTCACTGCACCTTAAGTTTTGTTAGGTTTGGTTTGCTTTTATTACGTGTGGATTGCTTAGGATATGCTGGCTCAGACTTTTGTGCTCTACAATGCCATTCGATGGATTTCTACGCTCTACATTGCTCTTCTATACTCTGCTCTACTCTGGCGAGGCCAGTAATTGTCGTCTCTGCACTATCGGTTGAGTTAGGTTACGTTTGGTTAGGTTATGTTCGTTTACGTTTGGTTCGGATGACTTTGGCTTCCTTGGCATAGACTGTTATTCGGTGGATTTCTGCGCACTACATTGCTCTACTATGCTCCGCTCGCTCTGGAGTGGCTCGGCGCGTTAGGTTGACTTACGCTACGTTAGGCTTGGTTACGTTTATTTGGGTTTGGTATGGATAGCTCCGACTTTCGTCGTATGCACTGTTATCCGTTGGATTTCTGTGCCCTACAGTGCTCCACTGCACTCTGCTAGACCCTAGGAGGACAGTAATTCTGGCCCTGTCATGATAGGTTGCGTTTTGTTTCGTTTGGTTAGGTCATGTTCTTCTGGGTTAGGTACGGATGGCTTTGACTTTCTTGGCATAGACTGCCATTCGGTGGCTTTGTTCGCTCTACTTTGCTCTACTACGCTCTGCTCGGCTTTTGGGAGGCCAACAATAGTGGTCGCTGCACGATAGGTTGAGTTATTTTACGTTTGGGTATGTTGCGGTTGGCTAGGTTAGGGCAGGATGGCTTTGACTTTTGTGCTGTACACTACCATTCGGCAGATTTCTGCACTCTACCGTGCTCTAAGCTGCTGTGCTTGGCTCTGAGGAGTCCAGAAATATAGTTCTCGGCTCGTTAGATTGAGATATGCAACGTTCGGTTAGGTTATGTTAGTTGGGCTAGGTCTGCGTATCTTCGAAATTCGTGGTACACAGTGCTATACGGTGTTCTCCTGCGCTCCACGGTCCTCTGGTATTTTCTACTTGCCACAGGGGAATCCAGCAATAAGGTCTCGACTGTACTGCACTAACGGAATGTGATGTTATTCGGTGGATTTCTGCGCTCTATTGTGGTCTACGATAATCTGCACGACTTTGGGGAGGCTAACAATAGTGGTCGATGCAAGTTATGTTGTGTTTTGTTTGTTTCGGTTATGGTACGATTCGTTACGGTAGGATAGGGTAGCATAGACTTTTGTGCTATACACTACTAGTCGGTAGATAACTGCGTTCCCCTCTTGTCTGATATGTTCAGTTTGGCTCTGGGAAAGAAGCAATAGTGGTCTCGGCACCTTATGCTGAGTTAGCCTGCGTTCGTTTGGGTTAGGTTACGTTAGGCTAGATTAGGTTATCTTTGTCAACTCAGCACTACGATGCAACGCCGAGGACTTCTGTGATCTGCTGTGCCCTAGTATATTCTGCTTAGCTCTGGAGAGGACAGCAATTTTGGAGTAGGTATGATAGGAGGAATTAGGTTACGCTTGGTTATGCCATGTTTGACTAGGTTATGCCGGGGCAGCTTCGACTTTTGTGCTATAAACTGCGATTCGGTGGATTCCTGCACTCTACTGTAAACTTATATGCTCTGCTTTGCTCTGGGAAGCAAAGAACCAGTGACCGAGGCGCGTTACGTAGAGTTAAGATGCGTTTCGCCTGGTTAGACATGTTTGGGCTAGGATGGGTTATCTGTGACTTTTGCGCTGTACACTGGAACAAGGTGGATTTCTGAGATCTACTACAATCTGGTATATTCTGCTTGGCTCAGAGGACCACCGTAATAATCATCTCGCTAATACAGGTTGAGATACGGAACGTTTGGCTTGGTTATCTTAGCTTTGGTTAGGTCAGGACAGCTTCGATCTTTCTGCTATACGCTGCCATCCTATGTATTTCTGCGCTCTACTCTCCTCTACTATGCTGTGCTCGGCTCTCCGGAGGCGAGCAGTACTGTTCGCGTCACGATAGGTTGAGACAGATTACGTTTGGTTGTGTTATGCTATTCTGAGTTAGGTTAGTATATCATAGACTCTTGTGCTCAACACTGTAGTCCTATGGGCTTCTGTGTTCGACTGTGCTCTATCATATTATGAATGCCTCTACGGTCGCCAGGAATAGTCCTCCCGGCACGTTAGTTTGTGTCATGTTACGTTTGGTTAGGTTATGTTAGGTTAGGTTTGGTCAGCATATCTTTGACTTTTGCGTCTTACGCAGAATTGCCGCGGCTTACTGCGCTCTACAGTGCTCTAGTGTATTCTGCTTGGCTCTGGATACTTCAGCAACAGTGATCTAGGCACGTCAGGTAGAGTTTGGTTGCGTTTGGTTACCTTACGTTTGGTTAGGTTAGGTAAGGTTGGACTAGGTTGGGTTTCGTTTGGTGTGGCTGGAGCAGGATAGCTTTGACATTTGTGCTACACACAGCTATTTGGCGGATCTTTGAGCACTTCTGTGATCAAGCATGCCCTGCTTTGCTCTGTGAAGTCCTTAATTAGTGGCCGCGGCGGTTTATGTTTAGCTATGTTACGTTTGGTTAGCTCCGGTTTGGTTAAGTTTGATCAGGATATCTTTGGCTTTTGTGCTATTCACTAAAATGCGGTTGATTTCAATACTCTACTGTTCCCTAGGGTATTCTATTTGGCTCTGCGGAGGCCGGGAATAGCGTCTCGGCACGTTAGAATATGTTAGGTTACTTTTGGTTATGTTCCGTTTGATTAGGTTAGAATAGCTCCGACTTTCTTGGCAAGAACAGACGTTGGGTTGATTACTGCGCTCTACTCTGTTCTACTATACGCTGCTCCACCCTGGGGAGGTCAGCAATAGCGGTAGCTGCACGTTCGGTTGCGTTAGGCTACGTTTGGTTATGTTACGATTGGTTTGGTTAGGAGAGCGTATCATTGACTTTTGTGCTATACACTGCCATTGGGCTGATTTCTGCACTCTACTGTGCTCTAATATGTTCAGCTTGGCCATGAGAAGGACAGCAATGGTGGTATCGGCACATTATTATGAGTTCTGCTACGTTCGGTCAGGCTGGATACGGTCAGGTTATGTTAAGGTATCTTCGACTTTTATGCTTTACACTGCAATGCAGCGGATTTCTGCTCTCTACTGCCGTCTGGCATATTCTGATTAGCCCTGCGGAGGTCAGCAATAGTGTTCTAGGCACGTGAGGTAGGGTTAGGTTACGTTCGGTTTTGTTACATTGGTTAGGTTAGGCTTGGATAGCGATGTCTATTGTGCTGTACACTGATGTTCGGTGGATCACTGAGCTCCTCCGCGCTGTAGTAGGCTCCGCTTGTCTCCGAGGAGGCCACCAATAGTTGTGTCGGCACGTTAGGTTTATTTATGTTAAGTTTGGCTTAATTAGGTTGGGTCAGGTAAGGTTATTAGATATTTGACTCTTATGCTTTATGCTGCTACTTGGTGGCCCTCTGCGCGCCACCGTGTTCTAGTATATTATGCTTGGCTCTGGGGATTCCAGTTATAGTGGTCTCGGCACGTTCGGTTATGTTATGATACGTCTGATTATATAACGTTTGGATAGGTTGTGACAAATTAGCAATGACGTTTGAGCTAAACACCGCTATTCGGTAGATTTCTCCGCTTTACGTTATTCCACTATACTCTGCTCATCTCTGTGGAGACCAGCAATAGTGGTTGTGGCGCGAAAGGTTGAGTTAAGATATGTTTGGTCAGTTTAGGTTAGGTTTGGGTAGTTGAGGGTATCTTTGACCTTTGTGCTGTACACTTATGTTCCGTGGATTTCTTCGGTCTACGTTATTTTACTATACCCTTCTCGTCTCCTGGGATGCCAGTAACAGTGGTCACGGCCCGTTAGTTTTTTTCGGGCTACGTTTGGTTGTGTTACGTTAAGGCAGGATAGATCTGACTTTTGTGCTGGACACTGCTTTTCTGTAGACTTCTGCGCTCTACTATGCTCTAATATGCTCTTCTTGGCTCTGGGGAAGCCAGGCGTAGTGGTCGCGTCACCTTAGGTTGAGCTATGTTACGTTCGGTTACATTTCGATTGGTTAATGTAGGAGGGGCTAGCCTTGACTTTTGCGTTATACGCGGCTATTCTGCGGACCTTTACTTTTGCGTTATACGCGGCTATTCTGCGGATTTATGCACACTTATGTGCTCTAATATGTACTTCTTGGGATTGGGGTGGCCAAAAATGGTGGCCTCGGCTGGTTAAGTTTAGTTATTCTACGTTCGGTTAGGTATGGTTGAACGCGTTTCGATGTGATACATTTGGCTTTTGTGCTATTCGATCCTATATGGTGGCTCCCTGCGCTCTACTGTTCCCTGGTATATTCTGCTTGGCTCAGGGCATTCCAGCAATAGTGGTCTCGGCACATTTGGTTAAGTTATGTTTCGTTTGTCTATATTGCGTCTTGATAGGCTAGGAAATAATAGCTTTGACTTTTGTGCTATACACTGCTATTCGGTTGATACCTCCGCTCTACATTGCTGTACTATATAATGCTCGAATCTGGGGTGGCCTGCAATAGTGGTGTGGCGCGAAAGGTGGAGTTATGTTACGTTTGGTCATGTTAGGTTAGATTAGGGTAGGGGGAGATATCTTGAAATTTTGTACTATACACTGCTATAGCGTGGTTTTCTATCCTCTACTGTGCTCTAGTATGCTCTGCTTACCTCTGTGGTGGCCAGCAATTTGGTGCTCGGCCAGATAGGTTGACTTGCGCTACGTTTGGTTGGGACACATTAGGTAAGGTTAGGTCTGCACAGCTTTGTCTTTCGTGGTATACGCTGCCATTCGGTGGATTTCTGCTCTCTGCTGTGCTCTGGCATGTTCTGCTTGGCATTGGGGAGTCCAGCCATGCCGGTCTCGTCTCGTTAGTTTTAATTATTCTTCGTCTCGTTGTGTTTGGTAAGGTCAGGTGAGGTTGGGATGTCTTTGACATTAGCGCTATTGGCTGCTCATTGGAGGCATTCTGCAATCTGCTGTGCTCTAGTATATTCTACCTCGCCCTAGGTAATCCAGCAATGGAGGTCCCGGCACGTTAGGCTAAGTTAGGTTGCGTTCCCTTTAATTACGTTTTGACAGGATAGGATAATTAGGTATGGATAGCTTTGACCTTCTTGTCACAGACTGTCATTTGGTGGATTTCTGCGCTCTTCTGAGCTCTACTTTGCTCTGCTCTGCTCCGAGGTGGCCAGTAGTAGCGGCCGCTCTACGTTAGGTTGAGTTAGGGTACGTTTGGGTATGTTACGGTTGGTTACGTTAGGAGAGGGTAGCTTTGACTCTTGTGCTATATACTCTTATTCGGTGGATTCCGCTGCTCCACTGTGATCAGATATGTTCATCTTTGCTCTGGAAAAGACAGCAGTAGACGTTTTGGAACGTTATGATTAGTTAGGCAACGTTTGCTTGGGTTGCGTTAGGTCATTTTAGGGTAGGATATTCTTGACCTATGTGCTTTTCACTGAAACGCTACGGATGACTGTGATACACTGTGCCCCATCATATTCTGCTGGGGTCGGTGGAGGCCTGCAATAGCGGTCTCGGTACGTTAGGTTTTGTTAGGTTGCGTTTGGTTACATTATGTTTGGAGAGGGTAGGATAGGATAGCACTCAATTTTGTGCTGTACACCGCAATTCGGACAACATCAGCCCTCTAGGTTGCTCCTCTATACTGTGCTTATCTCTCGTGTGGAAAGCGATGTCGGTCGTGGAACGTCAGTATGTTTTACGTTACGCCTGCGTTTGATTCCTTTTGGCCGGTTAGGATAGGGTTGCATTGACTGTTGTGCTAAGCACTGCTTTCGGTGGATTTCTGCGCTCTCCTGTGCTCTAGTATATTCAGCTTTGCTCTGGGGACCTCAGCAACAGGGGTCTAGGCATGTTATGTTGTGTTTGGTTGAATTTGGCCTTACTATATTTGGTAATGTTAGGCTAGGGTAGCAATGACTCTTGAGCTGTACACTGCTATTCGGTGGATTTCTGCGCACTTCTGTGATCTAATATTTCCTGCTTCCCTCTGGGAATTACAGAAATGATTGCCGCGTCGCGTTAGGCTGGGTTGGGTTACGTTTGGTTATGTTAGGCTATGTTGGCTTAGGTTGGGATAGCTATGACTCTCGTGCTACACACTGCTATTCTCTGGACTTCCTCGCTCTACTGTGCACTATCACACTCTGATTATCTCCGGGGACGCCAGGAACGTTGCACTGGGCACGTTAGGCTGAGT
>NW_016928813.1:0-943 GCF_001483705.2 Eufriesea mexicana
ATGTATGGATGTATGGATGTATGTATGTATGGATGTACGAAAGTATGGGTGTACGGGTGAATGTATGTACGGATGTATATATATATGGATGTATATATGGATGGATGTATGGATGTGTGTATGGTTGGATGGATGTATGGATGGATGGATTTATGGACGTGTGGATGTATGTATGCATGTACTTACGGATGTATGGACGGATAGATGTATGGATCAATGGATGTATGGATGGGTGGATGTATGGATGGATGGATGTATGACTAGGTGGATGTGTGGATGAATGTATGAATGGATGAATGGTTGTATGGATGGATGGGTGTATGAATGGATTGATGTATGGATGGACGGATGGACGGATGTACGGATGTACGGATGTATGAATGTATGGATGTATATGTGCATGGATGTATGGATGTATGGATCTATTGGTGTATGGATGTATGCATGTATGTGTGGATGTATGTGTGGATGGCAGGATAAATAGGTTGATGGATGTCTTGATGAACAGATGTGTGGATGCATGAGTGTAAAGCTGTTTGGACGTATGTATGGATGTTTGTGTGGATGTATGTATGGATGTATGAATAGATGTATGTATGGATGTATGTGCGGATGTATGCATGGATGTATGTATGTATGTTCGTATGGATTTGTGTATGGATGTATTTATGGTTGTGTGTAAGGATGTATGTATGGATGTATGTTTGCATGAACGTATGGGTGTATGTATGGATGTATGTTTTGATGTGTGTATGGACGTATGGATGGATGGATGGATTGGTCGGTGGATGTTAGGATGGATGGATGTATGTTTCGATGGATGTATGGAAGGGTGGATGTATGGATGGATGGATATACGGATGGATGGATATATGGATGTTTGTATGTATGGACGAATGGCTGTATGGATGGAGGGATGTATGGATGGATTGAGGTATGGAGG
>NW_016928814.1:0-637 GCF_001483705.2 Eufriesea mexicana
AAAGATTCAATTGGTTTGCTGCAGCCCTTGCATTGCTGTAGAATGTGACCGGAAAGCACGTTACCGTGTAAAATGGTGGTTCGCCAACTTTTCGGCATAAATGTGGAGGAAAGATTCTATCCGTTTGCTATAGCCATTGCATTGCAATATAATCTGCCTGAAAGATCAATACTATTGACATTTTCGACTAATATTAAGGTGAGCAGTCCTTTCTGCGTAAACAACGAGGTAAGGTTCTACTTGTTTGCGATAGCTACAGTATTGCAATATAATCTGACTGAAAAGCTCTATTTTAATAACAATTTCGACTAAATATCGTGGTGAGCAAGATATTGTACATAAATAAGGAGGAAATATCCTATTGGTTTGTTATAGCCACTGCACTGCAACGTAATCTGACTGAAAAGCCCAATTTTATTGACATTATCGTCTAATATGGTGGAGTGCAAACCTTTTGGCATAAATAAGGAGGAAAGGCTCTATCCGTTTGCTGTAGCCATTGCAATGCAATGGAATCTGCCTGAAAAGTACAATTTTATTAACATTTTCGTTCAATGTTGTGGTGAGCAAACCGTTCTGCGTAAATAAGAACGAAAGATTCGATTGGTTTGCTACAGCCAGTGCATTGCTATAGAAT
>NW_016928815.1:0-610 GCF_001483705.2 Eufriesea mexicana
GGTAGCTTTAACTTTTGTGCTGTACACTACTACTCGCTGGATTTCCGCGCTCTACTGTGCTCGATTACGTCTTGCTTGGCTCTGGGGAGGGCAACAATAGCGGTCTCGGCACGCTAGTCTGCATCAGGTTATGTTTGGTTATGTTCTGTATGTTTGGGTTAGGCTTGGGTAGCTTTGACTTTTCAGATATACACTGCGATTATATGGTGTTCTGATTTCTACACTCCATTATAGTGTCCAGGTTTACTCTCGGGAGGGGAGCAATATTGGTCGCGGCACCTTATGTACAGTTAGGTTACCTTTGGTTATTGTACATCTGGTTAGGTTAGGAGAGGATAGCTATGTCTTTAGTGCCATAGTCTGCTATTAGGAGGATTTCTGCGCCCAGCAGTGCTCTAATGTTTCCAGCTTGTCTCTGGCAAGGCCAGCAATAGTGGTCTTGGCTTGTGATAATGAGTCATGTTACGAACGGTTAGGTTGGGCAAGGCTATGTTTGGTTAGGGTAGCTTCATCTTTTCTGCGGTACACTGAAATTCGGTGGATTTCAGCGTTCTACTGTGATCTAGTACGTCCTGCTTGGCTCTGCGGAGGGCAGTAATAGCGGCCTCGG
>NW_016928816.1:0-24526 GCF_001483705.2 Eufriesea mexicana
AAGACTAAGCACAGCCATTATCAAATTAACATAGGCGTCGGAATAATTCTTTCGCTGATGTTGCAAGTTCTACGGCAATTGAAGAATAGACAATGCATAGCAGAGGTATGATTAGAGATATTTACAATTGACAGTACGGTACATAGTACATCCATAAACAGAGCACAGTAGCCGTTGGATTAGCCAGGCCAATGATGACTTATATCCTATAGCAAACCTATAATGACAAAGGACACACACGTTGTAGCTCTAGATATTAACAAGTGACAAAACAGTGCTCAGTACAAAGATCATCACAGTAGTGTAACCGTAAGATTAATTTGTTTACTGGTGATGCAAGTTCGAAAGGAGGCATAGAGTGATCAATGTATTGTACGGTTACGTCTGGAGACATCTGCAATGGAGAGTGTGGTTCCTAGAACAGCCATCAGCAGGCCAATATAACCGTTGGAATAACCTCTTCAATAATGACATACATGCTGTAGATATTCTACAAAGACAAAACACTGTTACGTTACAGCTCCAGATATTATCAATTGACATTAGTGTTCTGAGTACAGACAGCATCACATTGCTGCAGCTGTTGGAATAATCTGTCCTGTCATGATGTCAATTCCACAATATCTCCTGAATAATCAATGTATACATCAGTTGTTGCTGGAAACGTTTACAGTGCACAGTGCGGTAGTTGTCACAATAACCAATAGAGCATTCTAGCCGTTACATTGATTCGATCTGTAACAACTTAGGTTCCATTGCAATTTTAGAATGACAAAGGATTGATTCATTATTCCTCGAGACAATAACAGTTGGCGAAACTGTATTGGGTAGAGGCGCCACCACAGTACTCTAGCCGTTGGATTAATTTGGTCGCCGGTTACATAAATTAAAAAGCCTGCCTTGAGTAATCAATGCATAGTACGGTTATGGCTGGAGACATTTGCAATTGACAGAGTGATTCCTAGTACGTCCATCAACAGGTCACTCTAGCCGTTGTATTCACGTGTTCAATGGTGACTTATATTTCATAGCAATGCTAGAATTACGAGAAAGAGATCCATTGCCGCTCGAGGTATTAACAACTGACTACACAGTACTATGAACAGTTTTCATCATAGTGCTGTATCCTTTGAATGAATTTGCTCACAGCTGACTGAAGTTTCACAGTAGTTCTAGGGCAACCAATGTATACGTCAGTTACGGCTAGAGATATTTAAAATACCCAGTACCGCAGTTGATGTGTCCAAAAGTTGAGCACTGTAGCCGATGTATTAATTTGTACACTGATGGTGCAAATTCCAAAGCAACTCTACGGTAATCAATAAATAGGACGGCTGGGGCTAGTGATATTCCCAATTGACAGTACGATTCTATGTACATCCGACAACAGGGCATTGTAGACTTTGGATTGTTCTGTTCAATGATGATTTAGATACTCTATCAATTCTAGCATGACAACGGTCTGACCCATTTTCTCTCGAGATATTAACAATTAACGAAACAGTACTGAGGACAGGAATGGTAACAGTAGCGAGGCAGTTGGATTAATTTGTTCACTTATGTCATAAATGTCAAAGCATGACTAGAGTAGTCAATGTATAGTACGGTTATGGCTGGAAATATTTAAATTTCCCAGTACGGTGGTTGATACGTCTATCAACAAGGCACCGCAGCCGCTGGATTTACCTGTTCTATGATGATATAGATTACATAGCCCTTCGAGATTGGCAAAAGACAGATGCGTTATATCTTGCGATATTAGCAATTGACATAATAGTACTGAGTACAGCCATCAGCACAGTGCTCCAGCTGTTGTATCAATCTGTTCATTGATGATATAAGTGCCAAGGCTCGTCTTGTGTAATCAACGTACGGTACAGTTTTGGCTAAAGGCATTTACATTCCCCAGTACTGCAGATGTTGCGTCCTCACATACCGCACTGTAGCCATTAGATTAATCTGTTCAGTGATAATTTTTATTTTATTGCAATTCTCGAATGACAGAAGACTGACTCGTTATTGCTCTAGACATTAACAAGTGTGAAAACGGTACTCAGTACACCCTTCATGACACTACTGTTGCCGGATAATTAATTTGGTAGCCTGTGATGTAAATTCCATAGCAAGCCTAGAGTAATCAATGTTATGGTACTGGTTACATTCATTTTTGGAAATATATATGTTGGGATGCGTGGAGCAAGTATGCGTACGATTCTGATGTGTATTGAATTCAGGTTATTATTGTGGCGGTTAGTGTCAAAGCATAATTGTTATAATTGTGAAGAATGTTTGTTTGAATGTATATGTGTGTGGCGAGTGTGATGGAGAGTAGTGAAAAATATTTAGCGCTTGTAGGGCGGTCTACAGAGGAAGTCGTCTTGTGTAAGTGTGTCGTGTATAGGCGATGTCGTATGGTGGAGAGGAGCCATTTTAGTATTCAACTATAATTTGTATTCTGCCGCTAAACGTTTAAATAAATATAGTTATTACTTCATCCACCATTATCAAATGTATAGTACGGTCAAGGCTGTCGATACTTGCAACTGACAGTGCGGTTCCTGGTACATTCACCAACAGGGCAGTGTAGGTGCTGGATTAGTTTGTACACTGATGACTGTATATCTATAGCAATTATAGAATAATCTATGTATAAGTGGGATATAGCTGCAGACATTTACAATTGACACTCCGCTACCTAGCACAGACACCTGCAGAGCACTACAATCGCGGTACTCGCCAGTTCTCTGTTGAATGAAATTTCGTAGCAATTCTAGGATGACCAAAGCGGAATCGATTACAGATTGAGATGTTAACGATGGACAAAGGGGTATCGTGAACCGCCATCATCACATTCATTTAGCCGAAGAATTAATTTGAACACTGATGATTTGAGCACGTTAGCATTTCTAGAATGACCATTGGATAGATTATATATTGGTAGTGAAATGGACAATTGACAATACGTTCCTGAGTGTAGCCATCTACAGGACACCAGAGCCATTCATGCTATCATTTCGCGGATTATCTAATTCCTTCTGCAATTGTAGATTGGCAGTGTACAAGTCATTTATGGCTGGATATAGCTACAACTAGGAATTCGATACATAGTACGACCATAAACAGTGTACAGTACCGGTTGGCTTAATCACTTGCGAGATGATGGAAATACAGTAGCTATTGCAGCATGACAAAGGGCATATCCATTATCGCTCCAGATGTTAGCAGCTCACATATGAGCCTCGAGAACAGCCGTCATTACAGTAATTCAGCCGTTGGAGTAATTCTAGGATGACAAGAAACTGATCAATTGCCGCTCGAGGCATTAGCAATTGACAACGCTGTACTGCGTACAGCCGTGAGCACAATAATGTAGTCGCTGAAATAATTTGTCCAGTAACGATTCAAATTCCACTGCGATTCTGTCATAATCTATGTACAGATCTTTTGTGGGTGTGGATACTTACAATTGGCAGTATGGTGCTATGTGGGTCCACCAACAGGTCGCAATGGCATTTGGATTAATCTGTTCACTGATGATATAAATTCTATAGCAATTATGGTATGATAAATGACATACATTACCGCTCGTGATACCTTTAGGGGCAACACGGTACTGAGTACAACCATCATAAGAGTACCGTAGCCGTTGCACTAATTTCTGCACTGATGATTAATGGTCGGATAGATCATATATCGGCAGTGATATAGACAAATGACAACACCGTACTGAGTGTAGCAATTTACACAGTACAATAGCTGCTGAACAAAGCTTTTCGCTGGTAATCTAAGCTGTTCAGCAATTGTGGAACGATCAAAGGATAGATCAGTTGCCGCAGGTGATATGGGCATATGTCAAAATTGTACTGCGTGCAACCACCTTAACAGTCGTCTAACTGTTGTTTTAATTTGTCCACTTATGTGTTAAATTTCACTGCAACTCGTACTTAATCAATGCACGGATCAGTTATATCTAGTGATATTTACAATTGGCAGAACGATGCTCAGTACGTCATCCAACGAAGCACTATTTGTGTTGGATTAAACTACACGCTGAAGATTTAAATTCCACAGCAAATATAGAATAATCAATGAGGTGCACGGTAATGGCTTGACATACTTGCAACTGAAGGAACTGTATTCTCTGCCTCCACCTACAGAGCACTGTAGCCGTGGTATGAATCTGCTCAGCGTTGATATATATTCCTTAACAATTCTAGGAGGACAAAGGGCAGATCAATTGTCGCTTGAGATATTAACATGTGGCATGCAGTACTAAGTACAGCCATAGCACAGTGCTTCAGACGTTGGATTAATCTGTTCGCTGATGATGCAAGTTCCTAAGCAATTCTGCAATAATCTATATCTGGTTCATGTATGGCAAAAGGCTCTTAAAATTAGTAGTACGGTAGGTAGCCGTTGTATTAATCTGATCGCTGATGGCATGAATTCTATAGCAATTCTAGAACGACCAATGGTATATCCATTGTTGGCCGAGATATTAACGAGTGACAAAACTGTACCGAATACAGCCATCATAACTCTACTGAATGCGATGCACTAATCTGTTCACTGGTGATTTATAACCGGTAGCAGTTCCAGACCGGTCAATCTTTATGTGAAATAACGGTAGAGGCTTTAAAAATGGGAGCACAGTACAGAGTGTATAGATCTACAAGATACTATTGCCATTGAAGCAATCTGCTCACTGATCATATAAGAGCCTCAGCGATTGCAGAACCATCAATGGGCAGAGCAATGGTCGCAGGCGACTTTCACTTATGCTACTAAAGTACTGAGTATAGCCATCAATTGAGCACATTTGTCGCTTGAATTAACAGGTAACTGATAAAATATGTTCCACAGATATTCTAGAATGACAGAAGGTATATCCATTATCGCTCGAGATAGTAACAATTGACAACACAATACTGAGAGCTACCATCACCACAGAAATGTAGCCGTTGATTTAGCTTTCCAGTCGTGATTTAAATTCCCCCGCAATTCAAAGATAATTAACATATGCAGGAGTTGCTGCTAGAGATATTTGCAACAGACATTACGGTGTGTAGTGCTACCACGACGACAGCACTGCAGCCGATCAATTATTCTGTTCACCGATGATGTGTGCTATACAACAATTCCAGAATTGTCAAAGGAGAAACCAATTATCGGTGGTGGAATGGACAAATGGCAACTCAGCACAGGTTGCAGCCATCTACACTGTACCGCAGCCATCGTATTAACCTGATCGCTCTTAGTATGAGTTCTTCAGCAACTGTACAACGATCAATGCATGGAGCAATTGCCGCTGGAGATATTGACGTACGCCAATACATTACATAGTATTGGCTTCAACAGGGCATTTTAGCAGTTGTGTTAATAATTTCTCCGCTGATATATATTCTATTGCAATCCTAGGATGACAAAGAGCAGAAACCTTATCGTTCGAGATATTAGCACTTGACAACATTGTAATGAGCCGAGCCAACATGGCACTACCGTTGCGGTTAGATTAACTTGTCCACTGATTATAAAATTGCACAGCAATTCTGGAATAACCAATGTAGAGGACAGTTATGGCTAGAGATATTTACCATTAGCGGCACGGCACATAGCACGTACACCGACGGAGCAGTGTAGCCATACGATTATTCTGTTCAGTGATATAAATTCTATAGCAATCCTAGAATGGTAGAAGGTGGACACATTCGCGCTCTACATTTTGGCCATTGACGGAACAGTACTGAGTGTAGCCATGATCGCAGCACTGAAGCCGTTGGGCTTATTTGTTCATTGACGATTAAATTTTCGCGCCAATTCTGGAATCCTCGATGAATAGAAGAGTTATGTCTCATGATATTAGAAATCGCAGCCAGGTGCTCAGTATATCCACCACCAGATCACTGTAGCCGTTGCGATAATCCATCCATTGATGGTTTAAGCTGTATATCAGTTCCAGAGTTATCAACGCATATATCTGATATCTTTAGTGTTATTGACAAATTAAAATATATTCCTGAGTGAATCCATCAATACAATGCCTTAGCCATTGAATTAATATGTCCGCTAATCGTCTGAGATTGTCAGCAATTGTAGAATTATTAATGAAGGGAGCAACTGTTGCTGGTGGCACCGATTTATGTTAATAGAGTACTGAGTACGCCCATCAACACAGCAATGTAACCGATTGATTAATCTGTCCATTGGCGATTTAAATTCTATAACAATTATAGAAAAATAAATGTATAGTTCAGTTATGGATGGACATAATTACAAATGCCATTAAGATACTTGGTACATACACCTGCCGAACACTGTTGCAGTTGCATTGATCTGTCCGCTAATGATTTCGTCTCTATAGCAATGCCAGTATGATCAACGTATAAATCAATTGTCGCTTTAGTTATTGGTATATGTCTAAAGACTACTGTATACGGCCATCGTTACTTTAATGTATCCATTTCATTAGTTTGTTCACTGATAATTTAAATTCCGCAACTCCCTTGCAATTCTGGAGCGAAAAACTTCTGGCCCATTATCGTTCGAGACATAAATAATAGACGAAAGAGTACTGAGTACAGCCGCCATCACAGTACTTTAGCCGTTGCACTAATTTGTTCACTGATAATTTAAGTTTAACATTATATATAGGATAAGCAATGTATAGTACGGACATTGCTTGAGAAATATGCAATTGGCAGTACGATTCAGAGTACATCCACCAATACAGCTCTGTAGCAGTTGGAATGATCTGCTCAATTATGATTTGGATTCCACAGCAATTTTGGAAAAATTAATGTATACATCGGTTATGGGTACAGGCGTTTACAATCCACATTTCGGTAGATGGTACATCCACCATTAGAGCACTGTTGCTGTTGGAATCTCCTGCTCAATGGTGAATTGAATTCCACACCACTTCTAGAGATATTAATGTATACATCGGTTATGGATAGAGGTATTTATAATTTCCAGTGCGGTAGTTGGTACATCCAAGGGTTGAGCACCGCATCCGTTGGACTAATCTGATCAGCGATGATTTAAATTCCACAGGATTTCCATAATAAACAATGTATTCATCCCTTATGTGTGGAAATATTGACAATTCCCGGTACGTTAGTTGGGACATCCACCAATGGAGCAACGTTGCCGTCGGATTAAGCAGTTCAGTGGTGACATAAATACTCTTGCAACTCCAGAATGATAGAGGACTGGTCAATTATCGTTCGAGGAATAGCTAATGACGAAAGAGTACGGAGTACAGCCGTCACCACAATACTTTAGCCGTTGCGCTGATCTGTGCACAGATAATTTACGTTTAACGTCAAATCTAGGATAGGCAATGTATAGTACGCACTTGGCTAGTCATATTTGTAATTGACGGTACGGTTCTGTGTACATCCACCACTGCAGCCCTGTAGCAGTTGGATTGATCTGTTCAATGCTGATTTGGATTCCGCAGCAGTTCTAGAAAAATTAACGTACTCGTCGGTTGTGGATAGAGGTATTTAGAATTCCCAGTACGGTAGTTGGTACATCCGAATATTGAGGACACAATCCGTTGGATTAATCTGTTCACTGATGATATAAATTTCGCGTAAGAATTTGAAGGATATATGTATGCAGCAGTCACTGCTACTGACACATACAGTTCCCTGTACGGTAGATGGAGTGTCCATATACAGAGGACGGTAGACGTTTGCATGATTTGTTCTGTGATGACTTAGATTCTAGTGCGATTATATAATTTCAATGGGCTGTTCAATTAATGCTGGAGAGTTTAACAGTTGACGAAACAGTACTGACTACAGCCTTCACCACATTACAGCAGCCGTTTTGCTAATCTCTTCACTCATGGCATATATTCCACAGTTGCTCTAGATTAATCCATGCATATATCGGTTATGGCTAGAGATATTTACAATACCCAGTACGGTGGCTGGAACGTCCACCAATAGAGCAGTGAAGACGTTGGAATAATCTGCTCCGTGATAATTTATGTATTGTTACAATTCTAGAATGGCAGTGGGCTGACCCATTATCGCTCGAGGCATCAACAACTGACGAAACTGCACAGAGCAAATGTATAATCACAGTACAGTAGTCGTTAGATTAATCTGTTCCCTGATGTAAATGCCGAAGCTAGTACACTGTAATCAATGTATAGTACCGTTATGGTTAGAGATATTCAAAATTACCGGTACGGTGGTTTGAACATCCGCCAATAGAACATCCGTCCGGACATTGGATTAATCTGTTCTCTTATAACTTGTATTGTATTGCAATCCTAGAGTGACAAAGGAGTGACCCATTCTCGCTCTAAATAATAACAATTCATGAAAGAGTACTGATTACAGGAATCATTACTGTGCAATAGTAGTTTGATAAATTTGTTCACTAGTGATATGTATTCCAAAGCAAGTCTTTAGTGACTAGTATATAGTACGCTTATGGATGGTGCTATTTACAGTTCCTAGGACGGTAGTTGTTACACGCATCAAGATGGCAATGCAACCGATGGATCAACCAGTTCAACGATGACATACATATCATGTCCATTCCAGAATGACAAAAGACAGGTCCGTTACAGCTCGAGGTATTTACACATCGCAACTCGGTACTATGTTAAGCCGTTGTGGCAGTGCTGGAGGCGATGGATTAATTTGTTCACTGATGACTTTACTTCCACACTGGTTCCAGAATAATCAATTCAATGTACGGTTATGGATAAAGATATTTACAATTCACTGTACGGTACTTAGTACATCCACTAATAAGGGCAATGTATCCATTGGGTTAGCTAGCTAAATGACGATATATACTCTAAAGCATTTCTGGAATGACAAATGGCAGATCCGTTATAGCCCGCGATATTGGCAGTTGACATGTCAGTACTGTGTACAGCCATCATAACAGCTCCTTATGCGTTGGAATATTCTGCTGACTTATGATTCAATCTCCACATTAGCTCAAGAATTATCAATTCACACATCAGTTATGGCTAGAGATATTTACATTTCCCAGTGCGACAGCTGGTGCGTTCACTATTGGATCATTGTAGCCGCTGGATTTATCTGTTCAGTGATGATATATATATTCTGTTTCAATTGTAGAATGACGAAGACAGTCTCATTACTGCTCCAGGCATTAACAATTGACGATACGGTACTGAGTACAGCTATTATCACAGTACGTTAGCGTCGGGACTAATATGACCACTGTTAACTCAAGTTCCACAGGAATTCTAGAATAATCAATTTGCAGAACACTTATGGTTACAGATATTTGCAATTGACTGTACGGTGCTTGGAACGTCCACCAACTTCGCACTGTAGCCATTTGATTAGCCTGTTCGGTCATGAATTAAACTGCATAGAAGTTCAATAACCGTCAGCGCATACATCAATTGTCGCTGGAGACATTGGCATATGTCAAAAGAGTACTGAGTACAGACACAATTACTGTACGGCATCCATTTCATTAATTTTTGCACTGATCATTTAAATCACGCTGCATTTCTAGAATAATCAATATATTGATCGGTTATGGCTGGAGATATTGACAATTCGTAGCGCGATACATAGCACCTCCTCCTACCGAGCACTGTAGCCTTTGGGTTAATTAGTTCACTGATGATGTAATATATATAGGAACTCCAGAAAGATCAACGGATAGATCAGATGCCTTTATTGGTATTGACAATGACGATACTTTACTGATCGTCGCCATCTACGCAATATTATAGGCGTTGAATTAACCTGTTCGCTGACCACCTAATTTGTTTAGCAATTGTAGAATGATCATTGGATACAGTAAATGTCCCTGGAGACATTGACATATGCCAAAATGGTAATGATTTCTGCCATCATTACAGTAAACTTGATGCTTGATTAAATTGCTCACTTCTGATTTAAATCGCACAGCAGGCATAGAACAAACTATGTATAGGTCTCTTATGCCTAGAGATATTTACAATTGGTAGTACGATAACTGACACATGCACCTACAGAGCAGTGCAGCCATTGCCATAGTCTGTTCATTGATGATTTAAAGTGCCTAGCGGTGGCAGAATAATCGCCGGATATATCCGACATCCTTTGCGATATTGAAAAATGGCAATGCAGTACAGAGCAGTTATTTACACAGTACTACAGACATTGAATAAGTCTGTTCGGTGATCATCTATTTCATCATTATATGTAGAATGATCAATGGACAGAGCAACAGTCGCTGGTGATATGGACATATGTCAATACAGAACAGAGTACAGCCGTCATCTCAGTAATGTAGCCGCTGGATTAACTTGTTCAAAGGTAATCTAAATTCCACAGCCGATCTGTAATAATCAGTGTATAATACGGATGTGGATACAGATAAATGCTACTGACATTACGGTCCTTAATACGTCAACCAGCGGATCACTATAGTATTTTGATTAATCTGTTCAGTGATGATTTACATTTTATAGCAGTTCTACAATGACTAATTGCAGATCCATTATATCTCCAGTCAATAACTACTTCCGTAGCAGGACTGAGGACTGCCGTCACCACAGTAAAATTGGCGTTGGATTAATGTGTCGAAAGACGGAGTAAGGTGTAGAGCAATTATAGAATCGTCAATATATGGTACGGATATGGCTAGAGATATCTACAGTTGAGAGTACGGTACTTAGTACATACACTAACATAGCACTTCAGGAATTGTACTAATCCGTTGAGTGATGATTTATGTTCTGTTGCAATTGTAGAACAACAAATGAGATATCATTATCGCTCCAGTATTTAGCAATTGGCAACACATTAATGCGAGCTGTCATCATCGCTGTACTGTAGCAGTCGGATTAATCCCTCCTCTGATGATTTAAATGCCGCATCAATTCTAGAGTAACCAATGCATGGTATGGGTATGCCTAGATATATTTACAATTGACATTACAGTACTTAGTACATCCACCAACAGTGCACAGTTGCAGTTGGAGTCATCTGTTCGCTGAGGATTCATTTCCTATAGCAATTCTAGAATGAAAAAGGGCAGATCATTATCCTTCGAGACATAAGCTATTGACAACACGGAAGTGATGACTGCCATCATCACAGTACTTTTGTCGTTGCACTAGTTCGTTAATTGATGAACTGAATTTCAACGAAATTTTATAACAATGAACGTATATGAATGCTACGGCCAGAGATATTCACAACTGACTGCGAGGTTCCTAGCACCTCCTCCAGCTGAGCATTGTAGTCGATCGATTAATCTGTTTAATGATGGTATAGGTGTTATTCCCTTTTTCGAATAAAAACCGGCGCACCGTTGTCGATGGGGCCAATAACATTTGAAAACGCAGTACTGTGTTCTGCCATCACCAAAGTACTGTCGCAGTTTGATTACTTTGCTCACTGGCGGTGTGCATACAAACGCAGCACTAGAATGATCACCGTACGGATCTGTTGTGTCTGGAGGTATTTACAGTTCACTGTAAGGGACGTAGTACATGCGCCAATCGCGCACTGTAGCTGTATGATTAATCGTATCACTGGTGGTTCAGATTATGTAACAACTCAAGAATGACGAACTACAGATCCATCATACCGTCAGGCATTAACAAGTAACATATCAGGACAGGTTAAAGCCGCCATCACAGTAACGTAGACGCTGGATTAATTTGTTCGCTAATAAATTATATTCTACAGCAGCTCTTGAATAATCAAGGAATGGTACGGCTGTGTCTAGATATACACACAACTGACAGCGCATCATTTAGTACATCTACAGGCAGTGAACTGTTGCCCAAGGAATAATCTGCCCACTTATGTTTCAAATAGCCTAGCAATTCAAGAATGACAAACGACGGATCCATTATCGCTCGAGGTACCAACAAATGACAACATGGTACAAAGTACAGCCATCATCACTGCGCTGAGGCCGCTTAAATAATTTTTTCACTGACATTGTAAGTTCCGAAGCCATTCTAGAATCATCAACGTATACTACGGTTATGTCTTGGGATATATACAATTGTCATTACGATACGTAGTACAGACACCAACGAAGCACTGTGGCTTTTGGATTAAAGTGTTCATTGGTAACATATGTTCAGCAGCAGTTCTAGACTGACAAAGGGGAGACGTGTTATAGCTTGATATATTAACAAATGGGAACACGGTATTGAGAGCAACCATCATCGCCGTACTGGAGCCGTTGCGATAATTAGTCCATTGACGATATGAATTCCACAGGCCTTCTGGAATCATCAATGTGTAGTACGCCTATGGCTAGAGATACCTACAGTTAACAGTAAGGTACTTAGTGCATCTCCCAACAGAGCACCGTAGCAGTTGGTTAGATATGTTCACGGATGATATAAGTTCTAAGGCAATTCTAGACTGCAAGAGAGCGGATCCATTGTCCCTCTACATATAAACAACTGTCAACACAGTCCAACGTGCAGCCATTATCACAGAAACCTTGGCATTGTAATAATATATTTATTGCTGATAGAAATTTCAAAATAGTTCCAGAATAATGAAAGTTTGTTACGGTTCTGGCTAGAGAGATTAACAATGGGGTGTACGGTAATTAGGACACCATGCAACGGAGCACTCCAGCCGTTGGATGCATCGGTTAAATGGTGATTTAGATTCAATAGGAGTCATAGAATATCAGTGGACATAATCATTATCGACTGAGATATTTATAATTGTCAACACAGTACTGAGTGCATCCATCATCTCATTACTGTAGCCGTTGGAACAATTTGTTCACAGACGACATAACTTCCTCAGCCAATCTAGAGTAGTCAATGCTTAGAAGGTTATGGCTAGGGATATTGCACAACTGACGGTACGATATGTGGCACATACAACGAATGGGTACTGTAGCTGATGGAGTATTCAGTTCAGTGGTTATATGTATTTTTTGCAATTCTACAATCACTAGCTGCTGATAATTTATATACCAAAGCATAAGCAATTGACATAGCTGGACTGTGTAAAGCCATAGTAATATTAATGTAGGCGTTGGAATAATGTGTTAACTCAGGATGTAAGTTCTACAGCAATTCTGGAACAGCCAATGTATAGTACGGATGTGGATAGGGATATTAAAATTGATAGCACAGTACTTAGGGCATACACCAGCAAAGCGCTGTAGCCTTCGGATTATTCCGCTCAAAGGAAGATTTCGATTGCTTAGCAATTCTGCAATGACAAAAGACAGATCCGTTATCTCTCGAGATGTTTAAAATTGACAACACTGTACTGCTAAGCTAAATTCCACAGTAGCTCTAGAATAATCAATATATGCATCAGTTACGGTTAGACGTTCACAATTCCCAGGACGGTAGTTGGTGCATCCACCGATGGAGCAATATATTCGTTCGATTAACCTGTTCGGTGATGATTTACACTCCAAGGCTGATCTGCGGTGGACAATGTAGAGTACGGTTATGGTTAGAGATATTTGCATCTGACAGTCCCGTCCGTAGTATATTCATCACTATATCCGTTGAAATAGTCCGATCAGTGATGACTTAAACTCCACAGTAGTTCTAGAATGATCATGTATACGTCATTTATGGCTGGGGATGTTTACAATTCCCTGTACGGTATCAGGCACTTCAACCAATAGAGCACTGTAGTCGTTGGATTGACTTGTTCAGTGATGATTTATATTCTATTGCATATCTAGAATGGCAAAGGACTGACCCATAATAGCAGGAGACGTTAAAAATTGGCGAAACAGTACTCAGTACTGCCAACATCAGAGTACTTTGACCGTTGGACTAATTTGTGCACTGATAATGTAATTTTAACGGTAATGATAAAATAATTAATATATAGCACCGCTATGGCTAGATATAATTACAGCTCACATTACGGAACTTGGTACATCCATCAACAGAGCGCTGTAGCCGTTGGATTAAACTGCTCAATGATGATGTTGTTTCTATAGCAGTAATAGAATGAAAAAAGACAGATCCATTATTGCGCTGGACATCAGCAATCGATATATCAGTACTACGAACGGACATCATAACTTTACTGCAGTTCTTGCATTAGCCTTTTCACGCACTATTTATGTTCCACAGTAGCCATAGAATAATCAATCCATACATCAGTTGTCGCTAAAGAAATTTACAATTTAGAGGAAAGTAGTTGTTACTTCCCACAAGAGGGCTGCAGCCGTCGGGCTTATCTGCCCAGAGATGATGTAAATTCCTCAGTAGTTCAGAATAACCAAAATACACATGAGTTATGACAAGATATATCTACATTT
This sequence comes from Eufriesea mexicana, assembly GCF_001483705.2. Taxonomy (NCBI): domain Eukaryota; kingdom Metazoa; phylum Arthropoda; class Insecta; order Hymenoptera; family Apidae; genus Eufriesea; species Eufriesea mexicana. Next base: position 14,278 of record NW_016928816.1, read on the forward strand.
CCCAGTACGGTGGTCGGTTCATTCACCAATACAGCGCAGTAGATATTGGATTAAGCTGTTCAGTGACGATTTAATATCTTTACTATTCTAGAAATATAAAGGATTGACCTATTTTCTCTCGTGGTAATATCAATTGACGAAACAGTGCAGTGTACAGCCATGATAACATTACCCTAGCGTATGGACTAATTTGATCTATGATAACACGACTTTGCCAGGTACTCTAGAATGAATTGTACGTTTGTGCCTACAGATACTTACAGTTGACAGTACGGTACTCAGAACACCCATCATCAGAGCACTGCATGCGATGAATAGAGGCGTTCAGTAGTAATGCGGATTCTACATCAAATCTAAAATGTTAAAAGACAGATCTGTTATATCTCGAGGTACTAACAAATGCCATAAATGTAATGAGCACAGCCATCATCATAGAAATGCAGCGGCTGGATAGAGCATTCAGTGACGATTTGAATTCCAAGGTAGATCTAGAACAATCTATGCGTACATCAGTTATGGCAAGAGATATTAACAATTCCCAGTACAGTGGAAGGAACGTCCATCAACAAAGCACTCTAGCCGTTGGTTTAATCTGTTCAATGATGATTTAATCTCTATAGCAAATATATAATTACCATAGCATATGCCGGTCATGGCAGGAAATGTTACTAATTGAAAACACGTACATAGTATAGTCATCAACGCAGTACTACAGCCATTGTGATAACCTATTCTTTGCTGATCTAGATTTGCATCGCTGCTCTGGAATGATCAATCGATTGGCCACTGGCTAAGTCTACTGACGATGGAAGGCACTGCAGCGCGTATAGCAATCTAAACAGTACGACATCCATTGGATTAACTTGTTCGCCAACCATCTATTTTCTACAGCATATATAGAATGATGAATGGATGGGTTCATTATCGCTTGAGTTATTCACATTGGGCCATACAGTTCAGAGTGCGGGCATCAACATAAAAACACAACCGATGTATGAATCTAATCACAGCTGATTTAAATTCAGTAGCATCTCTATAACGACAAAAGGGTGATCAACTTTCGCCCTTGATAGTATGCATTGACAATACAGTACAAAGTGCGGGCATTAAAACTGTACTATATCCGAGATACTAATGTATTCACTGATGGCATAAATTCTGCAGCAATCCTTGTATTTAAAAAGGAATATCTATTACAGCTGAAGTGGGTAATCATCGACAATACATTACGGGCTCAGCACTTAGCTTGTTACTGAATTCGCTAGATCAATCCTTTCCCTGACGGTTTAAGTTATATCGCAATCCTTGAGGACCAAAGGAAGTATACATTGCCGCTCGAGATATTCACCATTGACCACACACTACTGAGTAGATCAATCTACGCAGAGCCGCAGCGATTGCATCAACATGTCCTAACGTGCTCTGAGTTCTATTACTATTCTAAAATGACAACTGGATAGTTAAATAATCGCTAAGGCTATTGACAATTGAAAACGCATCACTGCGTGTAGCTGTCTAAGCAGCACTGGATCAATTGGACTAACCGGTTCGCTGATCACCTGACATCTACTGCAATTGTAGAACGCCCAACGCATTCGACAATTTTCACTAGATACATTGACATAGAGCAATAAAGGATTGATTACAGCCATTTATATAGATTTGGAGCTATTGGGATAACACATCATCTAAGCATCTAGCCTCCTACGCAATTCGGGAATGAGAAATTTATACTTGAATCAATGCTAAAGATATTAGCAGTTGGCAATATATTATTGAGTACAGTCACTATCGACGTGCTGTAACCGTTGGATTAATTTGTTCTCGGATGTGTTTAACTACACAGAAGTTCTAGGGTATTCAAGGACACGACGTATAAATTCTAGGGCTGTTTACAATTGTCAGTTCGGTACTTAGTACACCCACGTAGAGAGCACTGTTGCCGTTGGATTAATCTATTCACTGGAGATCTATATTCTACAGCAATCCTGGAGTGCAAAAGTAGAGATACACTATCCCCCGAGGTAATAACAATTGACAAAATTCTACTGTGCGATGCCATCAACACAGTAATGTAGGCGTTGGAATAACTTGTTCATTGATGATTTAAATTCTAAAGTAATTCCAGCAAAATCCACGTACAGTACCGTGTTGGAGAGAAGCACTTACAGTAGGCAGTACGGTGCGTAGTACATACACAAACGGAGCCCTGCAGCTGCTGTATTAATCTATTCGCTGTTGATCTATATTCTACAGCAATTCCAGAGCTTAAAAAAGTAAGATGCACTGTGCTTCGAAATATTTGAGATTGGCAACACAGTACGGAGCATAGCCATCTGAATGGTAATTTAGCCGATGGATTAATTTGCCCATTAACGACGTAAATTCAACAGTCATTCTAGAATTACTAATTTAGCGTACGGTTATGGGTATAAATGTATGAAATTGACACTATCGTACTTAGTACATCCAATGGCAGAGCTCTGCAGCCGCTGGATTGACGTCATCAGGGATGATTCTGTTTCTGTAGCGATTCTAGGATGACAAACTGCTGATCCATTATAACACTGGGAATTAACGATTGACATAGCCGAACTCAGTACAGACAACATCACAGTAATGTAATCCATGCACCTAATTATACACTGATGACTTAGGTTACACAGAAATTCTTGAATAATCGGTTCATAGTACAGTTACGGCTAGAGATGTTTACAACTGACATTGCGGTACCTGGTGCATCTACCAGCAGAGCACTGTAGCATTTGGATTAATCTGTTGAATGACGACCTTTATTCTACATAGGCACTAGAATGAAATATGCAGTTTGCTTATCCCCCGACGTATATGCAAATGACGACACGGTGCAGAGTACAGTCACCAACACGTTCCTGTTGCCGATGGATTAATTTGATCACTGATGACCTAAATTCTACAGCCATTCTGAAATTATTACTGCTTAGTACGGTTATGGCAAGAGATATTTACATTTGACAACACGGTACAAAGTACATCTGCCTACAGAGCACAGTTAACGTTGCAATAATTTGTTCACTGATGACTTAGATATTATAGCAATTCCAGAGTGACAAATGACAGACCCATTACATCGCCAGGCATCAACGATTGACACAGAAGGACTAAGTACAGCCATCATAGCCGTAACGTAGGCGTTGGAATAATTGGTTCACTGATAATGAGAGCTTTACAGCCTTTCTAGCACATTCAATGCATAGTTTGCTTGCGGCTAGAGATATTTACAATTGAGAGTACGGTACATAGATTTCATAACAAGCATACAATTGCAAGTGACATCCCTTATTCCGCGAGGTAATAACTATTGACCATACAGTACTCATTGCAGCCACCATCACAGCACTGTAGCCGTCGCAATAATTCCTTCACTGATGATATAAATACCACAGCAGTTCTGGGATAACCAATGCATTGTGCATTTATGGCTTGGGATATTTGGAACTGACATTACATTATTCATTATATCCACCAGAGGAGCACTCTAGCCGATGGATTATTCTGTACAGTAATGATACAGAAATTATAGCAAATCTAGAATGACTAATTACAGGTCCATTATACCTCCAGGTATTAACATTTGACATATTAGGGCTGAGTATATCCCTTATCGCTTTATCGTATGCTTTGAACCAGTTTATTCGCAGATGACTTATATTCCACAGCAATTCTATAAAATCAATTTATAGAACCAGTATGCCTAGATATATTTACAATTGACAGCACGGTACGAAGCACATCTACCAACATAGCACCGTCGCCGATATATTAATCCGTTCCCTGATGATTTACATTCTGCAGCGTATCTAAAATGAAAATAGACTCATCCATTGCCCACCGAGATATATACAGCTGACAATACACTACTGGGTAGAGCCATTATAACAGCACTGTATTCATTGGATTAATATGCCCATTGGTGATTTATATTCCACAGCCATTGTAGAATAGTTGATTTATAGTACGGTTATATCTAGAAGTATACGCAACTGACATTACCGTACTCATTGCATCCACCAGCAGAACACTGTAACCTTGGGATTAATCAGTTGAATGATGATTTGGATTTCACAGCGATTATAGAATGCCAAATTACATATCCATTAGCCAACGAGATATTAAATGTTGAGAACACCGTAATGAGTGCAGCCATCGTCACAGCAACGTATGCGTTGGAATAATTTTTTCATTGACGTCTTAAATTCCAAAGGAATTAAAGAACAGTCAATGTACAGAGCGGTTATGGAGGGTGATATATACAATTGACAATACGGTATTTGGTGCATCTACCAAAAGATCACACCAGCAGTTGTATTAATATGTTGAATGACGACTTATGTTACGAAGCAATTCTAGAATGAAAAAAGACGGATCGGTTACGCCTCGAAATATTACTAATTATAGTTCCGTTACGACTCGAGGCGTTAACTATTGACATAGCTAGAATGAGTACAGCCATCGTCACAGTAACGTGGGCTTTGGAATAATTTGTTGACTGACTATTTACATTCCACCGCCATTCTAGGGTAAATAATGTATGCTACGGATGTGCCTACAGCTATTTACGGTACTGAGTATAGCCATCTTCACAATACTGTAGACATTGTATTAATCCGCCCTCTTCACATCACTGTTCTTCAACAGGTACAGAAATGTCATTGGATCCAGCATCTATCGCTGGAGTAATTTACAGACGTTTATACAGAACATGGACAGTATCCGTTCAATTCTTCTGTTGACGGTTGATTTCAATTCTATAGGAACTCAAGAATGATCAAAGCATAAATCAAATATAGATGTACATATTAACAACCGCCGTACACTCCGAAGTACAGTGATCTACACAGCCCTACAGCCATTGAATTAACCTGCCTCTGTCCACATATATTATATTGAAATTTTGCAATGATCAATGAATTGGCCAACGGTCGATAGAGACATTGATAAATGAAAATACAGTACTGAGTGTAGTTATATAAGTAGTTCCATAGCCATTGTGTTACTTCATCAACTGAGAATGTACACTCCACAGGATTTCAACAATTATCAATAAAAGCGTATATAGTCACTGCAAACATTAACAATTGACAATACATTACTGATGACATTCACCATCAAACTACTGCAGCCGCTGGATTAATTTGCTCACTGATGATGCAAATTCTACTGCAGATCTGGTGTAATGAATGCTTAGATCAGTTATGCTTGGAGAAATGTAACGTTCATGGTACGGTACATAGCACGTCCTTCAGCAGAGCACAGTTGACGTTGGATTAACCTGTTGACTGAGGATATATATCCTATAGCAATTCTGGAATGACAACAGACAGATTCACTACCACTCGAGACATGAAAAACTGGCAAAACAGCGCTAAGTAAAGCCACTATCACAGTACCCTGGCCGTTGGATTAATTTCTTTACTGATGACTTAAATTCCTCGGTACTTCAAGGATAATCAATGTATACATCAGCCATGGTTAGGGATATTTATAATTCCCTGTGCGGTAGACGGTGCATATAGACGGTAACTCCAAGAGATCAATGTAGCTGTTGGAGTAGTCTGACCAATGATTATTTAAATTCCGCAACAGTTCTGGAATGATTGATCTACACGTCAGTTATTTCTGGTGATGTTTCCCAGTACGGTATTAGGTACATCCACCAATAGAGCAACGTAGCCTTTGTCTTAATAGCTTCAGTGACGATTTAAGTTGCATTGCAAGTCTAGGGGACTCTATACATGGTACGGTTATGGCTAATGACATTTACATTTAACAGGACATATCCTAAGACGTTCATCTAAAGAGCACTGTAGCTGTTGGATTGATCTGTTAAATGACGATTTAGATTCTATACCAATTGAAGAGTCACAATGGGTCATATCCGTTATCTCTCTAGATATTAACTGCAAACAGAGTACTCAGTACCGCCTTCACAAAATTATTGTAGACATTGGATTAGTGTGTACACGTATGACGTATATTCGGAAGCAGGTCTAGAGTAACCAACGTAGAGTACAGTTATGGCTAATGATATCTACAGCCAACAGTACGTTTGCTAATACATCCATCTGCACAGCACCGTAACCGGCGGATTAATCAGTTCAGTGAAGGTTTCAATTCCAAAGCAAGTTTTGGACAGTCAATATACTGTGCGGTTATGGCTGGAGTTATTTTCAATTGACAGCGCGTTTCTTCGTATAACCATTAACAGGGTACTATAGCCGACGGACGGATCTGTGCAGTGATGATTTAGATACCACAGGAATTCAAAAGTGACAAAGGCAGCTCAAATACCGCTCGAGATGATTGCATTTGGCAACACAGTGCTAAGTACAGCCATCTTCACAGTATTCCAGCCTTTGGATTAATTTGTTAACGATAGACTAACATTCCACCGCAGTACTAGAATAATCAATGCTTTCATCAGCTATGCCCAGAAATATGTACAACTATCAATACGGCAGTTGCTACATTCACCAATAGAGCATTGCAGCTGTAGTATTAATCCGTTCAATGATGATTAGTTTCCACAGTATTTGTAGAAGAATCAATGTATACGTCAGTTATATCTAGAAACGTTTACAATTACCAATGCGGTATTAGGCACATTCATCAGTAGAGAACTCTAGCCATTCAATAAACGCTTTCAATGGCGATGTAGATTCTATAGCACTTCAAGAATGACAATGGACAGGTCCGTAATTGCTCGAGATATTAGCAACTGACGACACAGTTCTAAATGCAGCCATCACCATGGTACTGTAGCCGCTGGATTTATATGATCACTGATGACTTAAATTCCACAGCAGTTCTAGAGTGAACATTGTTTAAATCAGTTGTGCCTAGGGATATTTAAAACTCCCAATTCGGTAGTGTGTACATCCGACGATAGATAGCCATAGACGCTGGATTGATCTGTTCACTGATGGTGTTAGTTCCATTGTAATTCTAGAATGACAAAGGACTCACCCATTATATTTCAAGATATTAACAAGTGACGAAACGGTACAAAGTACAGCCACCACCACAGTACTGTAGCCGCTGTATTATTATCTTCACTGACGATGTAAATTCCGAAGCTGGTCTATAGTAATCAATGTATGGTACTGTTATGCCAAGAGATGTGAACAATTGAGGGTACCGTTCTTAGTACACCCATCAACAAATCCTAGGCATCCATAAATATACATGACCAATTAGGACATAGAATCTATAGCAATTCTAGAATGGCAAAATGCAGATTCTTTATATCTGGAGTTATTAACAATTGACATAACCGTATTGAGTACAACCAGCGTCACAGTACTGTAGCCCATGTATTAATTAACCCACGGATGATGCAAATTCCAAAGCAAGTCTAGAATAATCAATGCATCGTACCGTTATGGCTAGAGATATTTGCAATTGATATTGCGGTACATTGTACATTCAATAGCAGAGCACAACAGCAGTTGGGTTAACATCTTCAAGGATGAATTTGATTCTGTTGCATTTCTAGAATGACAAATTGGTGATCCTTTAAACCGCCAGGAATTAACAATTGACGTAGCAACACTGAGTATAGCCACCATCAAGGCAGCCGTTGTATTAATCTGTTCACTGATAATATATCTTCTACAGCAGCTCTAGAATAATAAATGGATACGTCCGTTATGGCTGGATATACCTTTAATTCCCGGTACGGTAATTGCTTCATCTACCAATGCATGACTGTGGCCGTTAGATTAATCACTTCAGTGGTCATTTACATTCCACATGGTTTCTATGTTGTTCAGCGTATATTACAGTTATGGCGAGAGATGTTTACAATAGACGGTACAGTACTTAGTACAACCATAAAGCAGAGCACTGTAGCCGTTGGTTCCTCCAGTTCAGTGATGGTTTAGATTCTGTGGTAACTCTAGTAAGACAAGTGACGGATACGTTACAGCTCGCGACATTTGCAATTGGTATAAGAATACTGAGTGCATCCATCGTCCCAATGGTACAGTCGTTGGACTAATCTGTTCACCGATGATATAAATTGAACGGTAATTCTAGAGTAATCAATGCAAACGTTAGTTGTGGACAGAGACATTAACACTTCCCAGCACTGTAGTTAGTACATCCGCCAATAGAGCGCTGTAGCCGCTGGTATAACCTGTGCGCTCATGATTTAGACCCTAGTGTATTCTAGAATAACAACGGACTGACCCAATGTCGCTCGAGACGGTAACAATTGACGATTGAGTACTGATTGCAGCAATTGTCGCAGTACTTTAGCCGTTGGACTAATTTGTTCAATGACAATAAATGTTTAGCAGCAAATCAAGAACAATAAATGCATAGTACGGTAATGTCTAGAGATATTTACACTTGAGGGTACGCTACTGTGTACATGCGCCAGCAGAGCACTGTATCCGTTGAATAAATACCTTTATTGACGATGTAGAGCTTATAGCAGTTATTGAATAACTAACGGCAGATACATTACCGCTCTAGTTATTAAAAACTGGCAACGCAGTAATAAGTACAGCCATAATCCCAGTACTCTTGCCGTTATAGTAATTTCTTCAGTGATGATGTAAATTCCACTGCAGCTCTAGTATTTTCAAGGCATACATGAGTTATGCTTATATGTATTTTCAATTCCCAGTACGGTAGTTGGTACATCCACCAGTTGAGTATTGTGAACTTACGGTTCACTGATAACTTAAATTTGACAGTAATTCTGGAATAAGCAGCATATTAAACGTTTACGCCTATAGAAATTTACAATTGAGAGTACGGTACACTGTACATCAAACAGTCCACTGTAGCTGCCTAAAAACCTGATCGATGATGATGCAGATGGTATTGTTACACTAGAATGACGAAAGGCACATCTGTTACTGCTCGAAATAGTTGCAATTGCCGTAACGGCACTGAGTACTGCCACCATCACACCAATGCAGCGGTATGAATAATGCAGCGGTGTTCTCTGGAGATATAAACTGCGCCTCAATTCCAGAACAGCAAAAGACTGGCCCATTTTCGCTCGAGACATTAACAGTTGACGAAACAATACTGAATGCAGCCGTCATCACGCAACTTCAGCCGTTGGTACAATTACTTTACTGCTAATTCAATTATAACAGCAATTCTAGAATAGCCAGTACATACTACCATTATGGCTAGAAAAATTTGCAATTGGCAGTACGTTACGTAGTACATCCACCAGCGAAGTACTGTGGACATTGAAATAAGCTCTTCAGTGACGTTGTAGATTCTATATGAATTCTACAATGATATACGACACATCAATTATCGCAAGAGATACAAAGGTTTGACGAAGCTGTGCGCAACACGTGCATCATAACAGTGCTTCAGCCTTTGTCATAATTCGTTCACTGACAATGTGAGTTTAACAGCAACTCTATAATGACCAATATGTAGCACGGTTGTGGCTGGAGATATTTGCAATTGACGGTATGCTACTTAGTACATCCACCAATAGTGCACTGTAGCCGTTGTACTTTTGTGTTGAATGACATCCAAAATTCCACAGCATTTCTAGAGAAACCAATATATATATCAGGTATGCATAGATACATTTACAATTCCCAGTACAGTAGATGGTGCATTCACCAAGAAAGCCCTTTATCTGTTGGATTTAACTGCCCAGTGATAATTTAAAATCCACAGTAGTTCAAGGGAAATGAATGTATACGTCAATTATGGCTAGCGATGTTTACAATTCCCAGTAATATATTATGTGTATCCATCAGTAGAGCACTGCCGGCGTTGGATTAGTCTGTTCGGTGATGATTAAGGTACTATTAAGGTAACAAGTGACGAAAGAGTCCCGAGTGCGTCATTCATCACACCACTATTGCCGTTGCATTAATTTGTTCACCTGTTACGTAAATTCCAAAGCAATTCTAGACTAATCAGTGTTGTGGTTGTGGTTACAGATCTTCTTGAATATCTGTGTGAGAATATCTGTGTGTTGGAACGATTGTACAGGGTATATGTGGTCTTCTAATGTGTAACGAATTCAGGTTATTATTGTGGTGATGGTTGTCAGAGTATACTTGGTCTACGGGAGAAGAATGCTTGTGTGGACGTATACATGTGTGTGACGAGTGTGAAAAGGAGTAGGGAGAAGCAGTTAGAGTTTGGAGGACGGTAAACAAAAAAAAACACGTTGTGTTTAAGAAAGTACGGTATAGTCTATATCGCAGAGTGGAGCGAG
>NW_016928817.1:0-307 GCF_001483705.2 Eufriesea mexicana
ATTAGCTCACCACAATATTAGCCGAAAATGTCAATGAAATTGAATTTTCGAGCCTGATACTATAGCAATGCAATGGCTGCAGCACTGCAATGGAATATTTCCCGCTTATTAATGCAAGAACGTTACATCACAACGATATAAGTCGAAAATGCCAATGAAACTGAGCTTTCCAGCCAGATTCTATAGCATTGCGATGGATACAGTACACCAATTGTATCGTTCCTCTCTATCTATGCACGAAAGATAGCTCACCACGATATTAGTGGAAAATGTTAATAAGTTCGTATTTTCCAACCACTATCTATAC
>NW_016928818.1:0-327 GCF_001483705.2 Eufriesea mexicana
ATAGCGTTCGTTTCTCGCAAGGTTGTGTGAGGTTACGTTGTGTTACGTTAGGTTAGGCCCTGTCTTGTCAGGATTGCTTTGACTTTTGTGCTATGCACTGTTGTTCGGTGGATCCCTGACCTCTACCGTGCATTGCTGCAGTCTCCTTGGCCCTGTGGAGAGCAGCAGTAGCGATATCGGGTCGTTAGGTTTAGTTACTCTACGTTTGGTTAGGCTAAGTACGGTTTGGTTTGGTTAGGATGCATTAGACTTTTGCGCTGTACACTGCCATTCGCTGGATTTCTGCTCTCTATTGTGCTCTACTATACTCTGTTCGACCCTAGGGAG
>NW_016928819.1:0-210 GCF_001483705.2 Eufriesea mexicana
ACACCGCTTGACTCAGGGGAGGGGAGCAGTAGTGGTCGTGGAATGTTTCGTTGGGTTATGTTACGTTCGGTTATGTTAGGTTAGGCTAAGCTTGTTCAGGGAAACTTTGACTTCCGGGCAATGCCCTGTTCTTCGGTGGATTCCTGCGATCCACTGTGCTCTACTACATTCTGCTAGGCTTTGGGGAGGCCAGGAGCAGCGGCCGCGGCT
>NW_016928820.1:0-958 GCF_001483705.2 Eufriesea mexicana
AGACCTGCAACTGTGGTATCGGCACGCTAGGTTGAGTTAGGTGACGCTTGGCTTGCATAGGTTCGGATAGGTTTAGTCAGAGTAGCTTTGACTTTTGTGCTGTACACTCCTGTTGGGGCGATACCTGTGCACTACATTGCTCTACTAGCATCTGATTTATCTGGGGATGCTAGCAGTAGCGTTCGTCGCACGTTTGCGTGACATAGGTTTCGCTTCATTAAGTTAGGTTAGGATAAGTATGGTTGGGATTGCTTTGACTTCTGTGCTATAAACTGCTATTCGTCTGATATCCGCGCTCTGCGTTGCTCCACTTGCATCCGCTTGTCTGTGGTGAGGCCAGCAGTAGTGGACGAGGCCCGATAGTTTGTGTTAGGTTACGTTTGTTTATTTGTGCTTAGTATAAGTTTGGTTGGAACGGCTCTGACTTTTGCGCTATACACTGCGATATGGTGGATTTCTGCGCTCCACTGTGCTCTAGTATATCCTGCTGGTACTTGGGGAGGGCAGCAATAGTGCTCTCGGCACGTTAGGTTGAGCTGGATTAGGCTCGTGTATGTTACGTTTGGTTAGGATATGATGGGATATCTCCCACTTTGTGCTGCACACTGCATTACGGTTGATTACTGCGCTCTACTGTGCTCTAGTATATTCTGCTTGGCTATAGGAAGGCTAGCAATAGTGGCCTCGGCACATTAGTTTGGGCTAAGAGAGGATCGCTTGTGTTCCGTATGTTTATGTTAGGAATGGGTAACTGTGACTATTGTTCTAATCACTGCGATTCTATTAATTTCTGCGCTCTACTCTCCTCTAATATCTTCTACTTCGCTCTGAGGAGGGCAGAAATAATGCCCTCGGCAGGTCACGGTGAGTTATGGGTACGTTACGCTTTGTTAGATTAGGATAGCTTTGACCTTCGTGTTGTGAACAGTTGTTAGGTGGAATCCAACGCTCCACTCTG
>NW_016928821.1:0-298 GCF_001483705.2 Eufriesea mexicana
GGCCATAGCAAACCAATTGTAGCTTTCTTTCTTATTTATACAGAAAAGCGTGCTCACCGCGATGCTAGTCGAGATTGTCATTAAAATTGTGCTCCTCTGACAGAATCTGTGGCAATGCAACGGCTATAGCAAGCCAATAGAATCCATCCTCCTTATTAATGCCGAAAAGTTTGCGCACCACCATATTAGTCGATAATGAGCTTTTGGGTCGGATTCTACAGCAATGCCAGGACTTCAGCAAACCAGTGGAATATTTTCTTCGTATTTATTCAGATTCGTCTGCTCACCGCGATGTTAG
>NW_016928822.1:0-524 GCF_001483705.2 Eufriesea mexicana
GATAGGTTACGTTTGGATATGTTCGGCTTGCTTGGGTTAGGTTGATATACCTTTGACTTTCGTACCATACACTGCCGTTCTCTGGAACTCTGCGTTCTACTCTCCTCTAAGGTGCCCTGATCGGCGACGGGGATGCCAGCAACAGTGGGCTAGACACATTTGGTTTCGGTTGGTTACGTTGAGCTTGGTTACTTTAGGTCAGGTTTGGTGGCATATCCTTTACTTTTCTGCTCTACGCATCAATGCGGTGGATTTCTGCGGTCTGCCGTGCTCTGGTATATTCTGCTTGGATCTGGAGAGGTCAGCAATAGTGGTGTAGGCCAAAGGAGGTGTCGGCTAGTTACGTTTAGTTATTCTACGTTTGGTTTCATTGGGTTGGGTCAGGTTAGGTTAGGGTATATTTGACTCTTGTGCTTTTCACTGGTATTCGGTCGATGTACGTGTAAGCTTTGCCCGCCTAACATCTGCTTGTCTCTGGCGAGACCAGCAACATCGGTCGTGGCAGGTTTGGTTGAGTTTAATTA
>NW_016928823.1:0-1629 GCF_001483705.2 Eufriesea mexicana
ACCAAACGAAGCGTAACACAACCTGTCGTGGCACGACCGCTATTGCTGGTCTCCCGAGAGTAGGTCCGAGTATAGTAGAGCGACGAAGAGCACAGAAATCCACCGAATACCTGTGTATAGCGCAAAAGTCAAAAATATCCTATCCTAACCTAGAAAAGCGTGACATAGGCAGACGTAACGTAGCACAACCTGACGTGCCACGAAAGCTGTTGCTGGCCCCACAACGGCTAAGCAGAGTATAGCAGAGCAGTGTACAACGACAAATTCTTCCGAATAGCAGCGAATAGCGAATATGCAAGAGGTATCCCAACCTAACCTGACCTAACCTAACATAATCAAACGTAAGCAATCCGAATCCGATATGCCTCGCCCACCATTGCTGGCCTCCCCATCGCCAAGCATGGCATATTATATGAAAGTAGAGCGCAGTGGTCTTTGGAGTGGCAGTGTATCGCACGAAAGTTAAAGATATCCTAATCTAACCAGAACAAACCTAACGTGACCAAGCGTAACCTGGCACAACCTAACGTGTCGAGGCCACAACTAATGGATACCCCATGGTCGAGCAGAGTACAGTAGAGCCGAGTGGAGCCTAGAACTCCGTGGAATACCAGTTTTGACACAAAGGTAAAGTCCAACCTAACCTAACCTAACCAAACGTAATATAACACAAACTAACGTGCAGTGACCACAATTTCTGACCTCTCCAGAACAGGTTAGAGCCTATTATATCACAGTGGATCGCAGGAAACCACCGAACAACAGTGTAGAGCGCAATTGTGGTGGCCGTCCTAGCATAACATAACCAAACTTAACATATCCAAAAGATCCAAACGAAACCTTACTCTACCCAACGTGCATAGACCACCTTTTCTGAACTCACCAGAGCCAACCAGAATACACTGGAGCACAATAGAGCGCAGATATCGACCGAAAAGCAGTGTATAGCGCAAAAGTCGAAGCTATCCTGACAAAATCTGCCCTAACCTAGCCATGCCAGGAGTTGCATTGCTCAAACTATCCTGCCGAGACAACAATTGCTGGCCACACAGAGTAAAGCAGAACATACTAGAGCACAGTGGAGCGCAGAAACTCAACGTAAAGCTGTGTATTGCACAATAGTCAAAGGTACAACCTCCTAACCTAGCCAATCGTAAAATAACCAAACTTTTCCAAACACAACGGAACGTGCCGCGACCACAATGCTTGCCTCCACATTCCAGAGCAGAATATAATGGAGCACAGAAGAGCGTAGAAGTCCAGCGAATGTAAATGTGTACCGCGAATGTCAAACCTGTTCCAACCTAACGCATGCTAACGTAGCGCATCCAATCATAGCCTAACTAAACGTAACGAACCGAGACCATAATTACTGGCCTCCCCAGAGTCTTGCAGGTTATGGTAGAGTTATGTGGATCCTACATAATCACCGACTGGAAGTGAATAGCACACATGTCAACTCTTTCCTATCCTAACCTATTAAAACTTAATACAAACAAGCGTAACATGACTTAACATAACGTGCCGAGACCGATATTGCCGGCCAGCCAGGAGACAAGCAGAATCTACTAGAGCACAGTAGAGTGCAGAAAGCCACAGAATAGCACTGTATAACACAAAAGTCAATGC
>NW_016928824.1:0-852 GCF_001483705.2 Eufriesea mexicana
TATAATCTGTTCGACTCCGCGGAGGCCAGCATCAGTGGTCGCAGCACGTTAGGTTGAGTTAGTTTACGTTTGTGTATGTTAAGGTTGGTCAGGCTTGGAGAGGATTGCTTCGAATTTTGGGCTTCATCCTGCCATTCGGCGGATTTATACAGTCTACGGTGCTCTAATATGATCTGTTTGGCTCTGCGAATGACAGCAGTTGTGGTATCGGCACGTTTTGTTGGGTTGGGCTACGTTTGGCTAGGTTAGGTTAGGTTGGATTATGTTAGGATTGCGTTGACCTTTGTGCTCAGCACTGATATCCATTGGGCTTCCGTGCTCTACTGTATTCTATCATACTCCGATTGTATCTGGGGCGTCAGCAAGTGTGGTCGCGGCACCTTTGGTTGAGATACGTTACGTTTAGGATAGACTAGGTTATGTTTGGTTATGTTACGTTTGGTTCGGTTGGGAAAGGATAGCATTGACCTTTGTGTCATACCCTGCTCTTCTGCTTATTTCAACGCTCTACATTGCTCTACCATATCCTGCAAGAATCTCCAGGAGCTACCAATAGTGGTCGCGGATCGTTAGGTTGAGTCAGGTGACGTTTGGCTATGTCACGATTGGTTGGGATAGAAGGGGGCAGCATCGACTTTTGCGCTATGCACTGCTATTCGGTGGATTTCAGCTCCCTACATTGCTGTAGCATGCACTGCTTGGCTCTAGGGATGCCAGAAATAGCGTTCTATCCAGAAATAGCGTTCTCCTCACGTTAGTTTCAGTTCTGTTCGTTTGGTTACGCTAAGATTGGTTAGGTTAGGACAGGGTATATCTGACTTTTGTGCTACACACTGCTATTCGGTGTATGTC
>NW_016928825.1:0-620 GCF_001483705.2 Eufriesea mexicana
GGTCAAAGACATCCGGGCCAAATATAGCCTAACCTAACCAAAAAATCGTAACCTGTCTCAACCGAACATGCTACTACCGCACATGATGGTCTGCACAGAGGCAAGCAGATAAATGTCGAGCAATGAAGTTCGCAGGTATCGGACGAACAGCAGTGTATATCAGAAAAGCCAAAGCTACTCAATCCTAACCCAAACCAGGGGAACATAACCAAACATAGCCTGACTCAACCTAACATGACGAGACCGCTATTGTTGCCCTCCCCGGAGCCAAGCATGACATACCAGAGCACAGCAGAGCGCAGAAGCCCACAGGATAGCAGTGTGCAGCACAAAAGTTAAAGCCATTCTCTCCAAATGTAGCCTAACCAAACTTAACCGTACGCAGCCTGACTCATCATAACGTGTTGATACGAGCCTTGCTCGTCAGGCCAGAGCCAAGCCGAAAATGTTAGAGCACGGCAGAGTGCAGGAATCCACGTAATAGCAGGATACAGCAGTAAAGGCAAAACCACAACATAACTCAAACTATCGTGCCGAGACCGATACTCCTCCAATCACCAGGAGCCAAGCAGGACATACTAGGGCACAGTATGTCGCAGAAATCCACCGGAAGCAGCGTA
>NW_016928826.1:0-1205 GCF_001483705.2 Eufriesea mexicana
TGGACTTCTGCGTTATTCAATGCGCTACCACACATTGCTTGTCTCTGTGGACTCCAGGAATAACTGCATCGGAGCCTTAGGTTAGGTAATGTTTCGTTTGCTTATACAACGTTTAGATAGGTAAGGACAGGGGAAAGCACACTTTTGTGCTCTACACTGCTATTCGGTGGAATCCCGCGCTCTACATTGCTCTGCTATGCCCCGCTCGACTCTCGGCATGCCAGCAATAGCGGCCTTGAGACTTTAGTTTCGATTCGGATACGTTTGCTTATTTCAGGTTAGGTTAAGTTTGGCTGGGATATCTTTGACTTTCGTTCTGTACACTGCTGTTCGGTGGATATCCGCGCTCTTCGATGCTCTAATATGTCCGGCTTGGATCTGGGGAGGCCACCGATAGAGGTCTGGACTCGATACGTTTAGTAATTCTACGTTTGTTTAGGCTAGGTTGGGTCTGGTTAGGATAGGATATTATTGACTTT
Source organism: Eufriesea mexicana (assembly GCF_001483705.2). Taxonomy (NCBI): domain Eukaryota; kingdom Metazoa; phylum Arthropoda; class Insecta; order Hymenoptera; family Apidae; genus Eufriesea; species Eufriesea mexicana. The sequence goes on from NW_016928826.1 coordinate 480, forward strand.
TGTGCTATACACAGCCATTTGGTGGCTTTCTGCGCTCTGTTGCGTTCTAGTATATACTGTGTGGCCCTGCGGAGGCCTGAAATAGCGGCCGTGGCACATTTCGCTGGGATATATTGCCTCCGGATAAGACTATCTATATTAAGTTTGGATAGGACGGCTTTGACTTTTGCGCTACACATAACTGTTCGGTCCATATCTGCGCTCTGCATTGCTGTACTAGCATCTGCTTGTACCTGGAGACGCCAGCAATGGCGGTCATGGCACGTAGGTCTGAGTTACGTTTCTTTTGTCTAGGTTAGGTTGGGCTACGTTTAGTTAGGATGGCATCGACTATTGTGTTATACACTGCTACATGTTGATTTCTGCGCTCTACTGCGCCCTAGTATGATATGCTTGGCGCTGGGGAGCCCAGAAATGGTAGTCACGGCACGTTATGTTGAAATAGGTTGCGTCCGGGTATGTTACGTTAGCTTTAGCTACGTTTGAGTAGATTCGAACTTTCTGCTATACACAGCGGTTACATGGATTCCTGCGCACAACTCTTCTCTATTATGCTCTGCTTGGCTCTGTGGAGGCTAGCAGTACTGGTCGCGGCACGTTTGGTGGAGTTATATTACGTATGGCTTTGTTAGGTTTGGTTGGGTTAGATTGGGATAGCTTTGGCATATGCGCTCAACACTGATATCCTAAGAACTTCTGTTCTCTACTGTGCCTTATCATATTCTG
>NW_016928827.1:0-709 GCF_001483705.2 Eufriesea mexicana
ACTGCTTTGATTCTTCTGCTGTACACTGCGATTCTATGGACTTCGGCGCTGCTCCGAGCGCTACCAGGCACCGCTTGTGTCCCGGGACGCCAGGAATAGTGGTTGCGGCGCGTTGGATTGAGTTACATTACGTTTGGTTATATTAGGTATCGTTGAGTTGGGTTAGGATTGCTATGTCTTATGCGCTATACACTTCAATTCGGTGGATTTCTCGGCTCTGCTGTGCTCTAATATGCCCTGCTTTGCTCTAGGGATGCAAGAAATAGTTGCCGCGGCACGTTTGGTTGAGTTATGCTACTTTCGGTTATAATACGTATGGTCAGGTCACGAGAGGGTAGCTTCGACTATTGCGCTGTACATTGCTATTCGGAGAATTTCTATGCCCTACATTGCTCTACTATACACAGTTCTACTTTCGGGATGAGAGCAATAGAGCTCATGACACGCTGGGTTGGGATATGTTACGCTTGGCTAGGATTAGGTTAGGATATGTTTAGTTAGGGTAGCTCCGGCTATCGTTCTATACACAGCTGCTCGGTGGATTCCTGGCCACCAATGAGCTCCATTCTTATCTGCTAGACTCTAGGGAGGCCAGGAATAGTGGTCGCTCAACGTTAGGTTGCGTTATTCTACGTTTGCTTAGGCTACGTTTGTCTGGGTTAGGCTTTGATAGCTTCGTCTTTCGCGTTATACACTGTCATCGGCTGTA
>NW_016928828.1:0-1187 GCF_001483705.2 Eufriesea mexicana
GGACCTGGCGGGTATTCTGCCGTTCGAACTGCCAGCGTCCGGGGAGGCCCGTATCTGCGGACTCCTCCGAATATGCGGCGACGGTGCTACTGAAGAAGGGGCAATTTCTTTGAGGCGAACGGTCCGACTGTCCGTGATGGGCGCCTGTCGAGCTCGGCTGAGGAAGCAGAGCAGCCAGCGGCACCGGCTGTTCGGGGTTGTGCTCCCAGTGCAGGATGCATGGGCGCGCAGCGACAGCCGGCACCCTTTCCGTCTGGCACATGTGCCAACCTGGCACGGATGATTCGGGGAGTGCCTGTGTCTTATCGGGCGGGATCGTGAGACGCGATGTCACCGCTCCGGAGTAGGACGGTACACGGCGCAGCATGCGCTGGAGGAATGTCCGGCGTGGGCTAGCGCGCGCTGGGTTCTTTATCGCGTGGTTGGTCAGGACCTTTATGTCTCTGTCATCGTGACGCAAATGACGGAGTGCTTAGCTACATAGAGGTGGCCTCCACCTCCGAGGCGGTTATGATACGGACGGAGGCCGTGGAGAGACAGCGAGCGTTGCGGGGGCTCCCCGCGCGTAGGGCGGAGGAGGCTGCGATCGCGCCGCCTCTTGGCTCCGCGCGCAAAGTCGGATGGATTAACGCGATGGCCCTCAGCCTTACCGAGCGTTGCTGCACCTGCGTCCCTGGGGGCCGTCCCTATCTCCCGTTGTAACCTAGGTAAGGGTGAACACGGGCATACTGGTGGGGGAACGTCTGTTCGAGGGCATGTCGACCGGGCGCGCGTGGTGGTCACGCGGCGTCCGCATCATATGCGTGTGACGCGGTGCGGTGGTATGAGTGGTATGTGTGCCTGTAATCGACCCGTCTTGCGCGCATGGACACGGATGATTCGGGTGCGATTTCCCGTCGCGCCGGGAGGGAACTACTGCTGCTTCGCGGGGGCGTCCTTGCAGTTGCGTAGCCGCGAAATCTAGGGTGCTCCGAAATGTGAAGGGCTGGCCATCGTGGCTGTTTCAGTGGTTAAAAGTCCCATATAACCCCGCCCCCTCCACCAGGGGGCCGGTTACATTTGGAGGATTTCCCCACGTGAAGAAATATTAGCTCCGACCTTTTTGCTGCACACTCAGTGATAGTGGTCTAGGCACGGTACGTTGAGTTATGTTACCTTTGTTTGTGTTATGTTTGGATAGGTTAGGC
>NW_016928829.1:0-529 GCF_001483705.2 Eufriesea mexicana
ACAGACGTATGTATGGATGTATGTGCGGTTGTATGTATGGTTGTATGGATGTATGGATGTATGAATGAATGGATGTATTGTTGGATGGATCTATGGATGGATGGTTGTATGGATCGATGGATGATCGTATGGATGTATGTATAGATGTATGTATGGATGAATGGATGGATGGATGTTTCGGCTGATGGATGTATGAATGGATTGATATAAGGGTCGATGTATGTATTAATGGGAGGATGTATGGTTGGATGGATGTATGGAGGGATGGATGTATGGATGGATGGATGGATGTTTGGAAGGTTGTATTTATGAATAGATGGATCCATGGATGGATGGATGTGTGTGTAGACGTATGTATGAATGTATGGATTGATGGATGTGAGGATGGATGCATGTATGGATGGATGGATGTATGTATGGATGTATGGATGTATGTATGGATGTTTGAATTGAATTTATGGATGGGCGGATGTATAGGTAGGTGAACTTATGTATGAATGGATGTGCTGAAGGACGGATGTATGGATGC